>NW_019719368.1:589175-604664 GCF_002891405.2 Cryptotermes secundus | reverse complement strand
ACATTCCTCGCTGTGAATTCTGAGAATGGTTAATGCAAAACTGGGCATAAGTCACATTTAGTATAAGATTGGTATTATGTAACAAGTATCAATGTTTAAGAAGTAGTCCCGTAGGTAATGAGCGGTTACAGTAGGGAGACAGACAGACGGATAGAATGAAACGCAGTAATCTTGTTGATGAAATAGTTGCTAAAAATATGCAGCCACACTCAGTTGGCAAATGAACCATAATTCCATAATTTGCAGTACTGCGAACACGATTGGGCTCTCGGTGCGATGCTGAAGTGAAAGTAATTCGGTAGACATATCGAAGTTATGTCTGAAAATATCAAAGATCATGTGAGAGGTGTAGTCGGAAAAGGTAATGCTTTATTTGCTTTACAAATCGACTGATGTGATCGGACATGCGCGCAGCAGGTGGCATCTATACGTTTTGTTCACGAAGGAACAGTTATCGAGCAGTGTGTATGTTGCCAAGAAAATCAAGTAAACACTTATTGGAGAGGATATGCTTAATGTTGTAAGTGATTGTAATAAAACTTGTACTCTCCTCCAGGTATAATTAAAATGATCAAGTCAAGGAGGATGAGGTGGGCAGGGCATGTAGCACAAATGGGGGAAACGAGGAATGCATATAGGATATTGGAGGGAAAGCCAGAAGGAAAGAGACAACTGGGAAGACCAAGGCGTAGGTGGGTGGACAATATTAAAATGGATCGTAGAGATATAGGATGGAATGGTATGGATTGGATTGGATTGATCTGGATCAGGATAGGGACCAGTGGAGGGCTCTTGTGAAGACGATAATGAACCTTCGGGTTCCATAAAATGCTAGGAAATTCTTGAGTAGCTGCAGATTTGGCTTCTCCTCAAGAAGGGCTCAGCTCCATAAGTAAGTAATTCGCTTAGTGAGGGCTGGAGTCCAACTGGGTCCTCTCGGCACGGCGGCCACTGATTGGCCTATTGTACCTGCCCCTGGTGATTATGATGGTGGAGAATTTGGTGGAACGAAGATTGGCAGGGGAAACCGAAGTACTCGGAGAAAACGCGCCCCAGGGCCACTTTGTCCACCACAAATCCCACTTGACCAGACCCGGGATCAAAACCGGGCCGCCGCGGTGGGAAGCCAGCAGCTAACCCCTTGAACTATGGCGCGGCCATAAGTAAGTAAGTAATTATAATAAATATTTGAATGTATCATGCCTGAACTACAGCACTTTCCACCCAACACCACGGCCCTCCACGGAACTCAAACACAGTATTGTACGGACGGACATGCGCTCAGCCAGGAAACACATTTTACGCTCCAGCAGTAGGAAATGTCCGGCCATAATTGTGTTCATACAACAAGATTGTTGTTATTGTCAAGTATGGGGGGGGGGGTACGCGTGATCAAACAACGGGTCCTAGTTCGGATGAATGGATTTACTGGCACCTCGGTTACACTCTCTTAGTTACAGTTAATACAGCGCTATCGCTGCCTCACACAATTTGCAGTTCATCGTTGCACACGCACTAGGAATCTCTGTCTTCCACTACCCGTCTCCTGGCAACGGATCTCAACAGAGAAACTATCATTTCAAATCACTATGAAGTATTCTTGTTTTCAATCACTTGTACTCCTGTGTCCTAATCTACACAGTTAATCCTCACAGTTCACTAAGGACATGCTCCACTCTCAAGTGCTGCTATCTTGTGAATTCACTTCTCCCATAAGCACTCTGTTTTCCTGACTCCACAGGTCCTCCATGGGGTGACGGGGGCTGTAGGAATGAAGTAGAAAGGTAAATTTCTCCCTATGACTAATTAATTGAACAATTGAAGACGCATGGGAGAGTGGAGGTATAGCTCCTCCATTCTCGACCTCGGCACTAGATGGAGGTGAACCTCGCATGAATATAAGAAACTAAAATTTGTCACGAATTCCCTGGCCGGCCCTTGTAGTCCACTGAATACTATTAGAAAGATAAAGTTGTATGGGGGAGCGAAGGTATAGATCCACGTATTCTTGAAATCAGCACCAGTTGCTGAGTGGTCAGCCTCACGCCTCGGCCAGTTTACCCCCGGCACGCATTAAACAGGAGGTTGAGTGGGCCGGTCCGGTCTGAACGCTGTGGAGCAGAGGAAATTTCTCTGGCCCCTGCCGAAAATCGAACCCCAACCGTCCAGTCTGTAGCCTTTCGCTATATCGACTGAGCTATCGTGGCTCCATCTGAAGACCATTAAGCTTATTTGAAAAATAAGTCTTACATTTCTTTCGAAGTGTAGAATTGATAACGGTTCAATCTAAAAGGGGAAGCACAATAGATAATTGAAGGTCGCAGTGCAAGGTCCGGATTAATATGACCCACCCCTCATACATTCATTTGTTCATTATTTGAAAAATGGATTTCAAAACTAGTGAAAGTCTCCCATATCAGATTTCAGCAAAATCGTTTGGTTTAAGGGAGCTAACTAACTTCATGGAGTTGAGCCACATTTTGAGAAGCCGCCAGTTGTGCAGCTACTCAAGAACTTCCCAGTATTCTGTGGAATCCGAAGGTTCATTACCGTGTTCACAAAAGCCCTCTACAGCTCCCTGTCCTGAGCCAGGTCGATCCAGTCCGTACCACCCCATCCTATCTTAAGATCCATTTTCATATTATCCACCAACCTACGTCGTGGCCTTCCCTGTGGTCTCTCTCATTCTGGCTTTCCCACTAATATCCTGTATGCATTCCTCCTCACCATTCGTGCCACATGCCCTGTCCATCTCATCCTCTTTGACTTGATCACTCTAATTATACATGCATTTGGCAAAGAGTACAAGTTTTTGGTTTATGGGATACGTGGAGAATATCACGGAAACTAGGTTTTATTATTGATCGCTTTGTCTGAAAGTCGGATTTGTCCGAACATAGTTTAGTGAAAAATCACGATGTAGAATTTTAAGAACATGTGTGTAAATGTTACTTGCTGATGCTAGGTAACAGACATAACCTCAACAGAATGCCTTCCCATTTTACTTCGTAAAGTACGCCTACATAGAAATAAGCGGTTTTATGGCAGTACATATTACTATAGGTTGATGGGACATAACATATTGTCAAGTTCTGGATCGGTTCAGTAGGTCAGAAGTGTGATTATCTCTCATGCTTAGCCACCGTTTCGTTATATTTCATTCTTTTATGATCCCTGTTTACGAGTGGCACGTTGTGACGATTCGTAATGTTCCTTTTTGTTAAGTCTTGTTAGTACAGTATGCGCCCAAAACTGCAGTGCTGAAACTCGCCCATCTCGAACGCGCATGTGCGTTTGTCGATAGTGCATAGCTCCAGCCGCACGTGTTCCCAGTAGTGAAAAGGAAATTGTGTTATGCAGTTGTTGGAAATGAGTCTCGACGGAGGAAAACTTATTCATAGTTGAGTATTATTTCCGTCAGATAACTCGCTTCCTTCGTTTTGAGGGGCCAGATGTTATCATGCAGAAAGCACTACATAGCACACGTGTGACGATATGGTGTGCAGTCTCAGCACACGGTATATTAGGCCGCCGTTTCATTGAGGATGAGGATGAGGATGAGGAAGGCAATGCTCTTACCGTCACGCAAGAACGCTACAGGGGCATGGTGATCGGACCATTTCTTCAGGATTCCATTCGTTTCATGTGCGCATGCGTGTACACGCGTACCGATGTGTCTGAAGTAACTTAATTTCCCAGTGAATAATTCCAGTTCAGAAGGTAGCGAAATGAGCTGAGCTCGGTTATTGTGAAGTGAAGGCAAGAGTGTATTGTGTATTCAACTTGCTGACAATAGAGTCCAGTCGCGGGCCCTTGTGATCACTGTAATGACCCGTCACAGTCCATAAAAGGTGAGGATTTTCATGAACAGATAAGTAACTACCAGCTCTTCAAGAAAGACACGGAATCACATAATGGGGTAGCAGAAATATGTAACCTTTACATAATATCAGGCTGTCGTCCCCGAAAGGTAAAAATGTAAACTTGTCCCTGTGCTTAATTTAGCGCTACTCCGTGAAGGCGTAAGGGGGAGTAGATGTATAGATCTGCATGTTCTTGACCTCGGCACTAGTTGGAGGTGAGTGGTCAGCTTTACTCTCCGGCCGCTTTAACCTCGGGGAAACAGCCCACGGTACCCATTGGATAGGAGACTGGGTGGGCCTCAGAGACGGTCTGGACGACGTGGAGAAGAGAAAATTCTTGAACCTACCGGGTCTTGAACTCCGATCCATCGGTCGTCCGGCCTGTAGCCAGTCGCTATACTGACTACGCTCTCTCGGCTTCTGCCTCCTTAAATAAGTTGTGGGATTGTATCTTGTCACTTCCTCATCCTTTCCAATTCATAATTCATTTAATGCTACCATTCGACGAGAAAAGAGACCACTGGGAAGACCAAGGCGTAGGTGGATGGGCAATATTAAAATGGATCTTAGAGAGATAAGATGGGATGGGATGATATGGGCTGGATTGATCTGACCCAGGATGGGGACCAGTGGAGGGCTATTGTGAACACGGTGATGAACTTTCAGGTTCCATAAAGTGCTGGAAAATTCTTGAATAGCTGCAGATTTGGCTTCTCCTCAGGAAAGGTTCAGCTCCATGAGCTAGTAATTAAGAGTAAGCCTGTTGGCTCCGACTCGGCTGCTGACAAGTTCGCCCGCTGTGGTGGGTGTCCAAGCGTGTCTTGTGTCCGAGACGAGGGGCCATGCGCGGCTCACACGGTGCAGTTTGATCATCCCTGCACCATAATGTGCCCAGCCTACCAATATTCACGAGCGCTGTTACTCTACGATCACAGAAAGTCCGTCCGTGACATCTCAGGCCGTACAACATAGAAGGGAAACGGTCGCTACGTATTTCAACGTGACGGCCTTCGCTTTGGGTTGGACTCGGTGAAATGTCAGCCACTCGTGGGGACTTCGTAGTGAACTGTTTGGAGAATTAAACACTTTTGGATGGTCACGGTTGCTTTTACAGATACGCATAACGACTTGTTCTGAAGATTTCTATTTTCTGTGATATATCGCCTTGTAGTCTGACAGTAATTAGCCAGACCACACGGCGTCATATCACAGAAGTTCTTTGTAATCACATCCAGGTCCGTCTGGAAGAATGGTCCAACAGCGCCATTTTGCCCAGGCTCTTGGCCTAAATTATGAATGTATTAATGGTGTACTACAATTATCCGGCCCTTGGACTGCGACATTCAATGATTTATTGTGCTCTTGGCCTAAGGTAAAAAGAAAGGGTAAAGCTATCCCTGTAACGAGTCGTCCACGCCCATAGGGTTGTGAGACGTCGAGGCTCCCACATTTTATAGACAGTTGATTCACAGATGGCGGTGAGGTTGTCAGTCTTACGCGCCGGCAAGCCGCCCCTTACCCCCAGGAAGATTCCTGGTACTCATTTCAGCTTTTAGGTTGAGTCGAACGCAGGGCAATTATAAATATTGTAACTGTCTTGATGAACGCTTTGCCAGACAACGGCCAACAGTAGAAGGATAACTGTGTTTTCTATGCGTTCCCTGCCGAGCGGGCGCACGGAGCTGTAGGAACTCTTTAACCAGGCAACGAAGCTGTAAACATACATCACAACAATGGGAGACAGTGTTTTCCGTGGAGGCGGGGTCGAATACCTCCACCGTGACCCTGCGAGTCGTAGGAGGCGACGAAAAGGGAAGTCTCAAATCTGAGACAGTAAAATATGGTCGAGAGTCCCAAGGGACTCAGACCCAAGAAGGACTGCCCTGGCAAGGACCAGCAGCATATATAAAAGACAGACCCGTCCTCTCGTCAGAGAGGGCGCCCCAAAAACAAGACCGTAACTGTCAACCAGTAATAAATATTCGACATATAGTTCAGTGTTTTAGTTGTGGTACCAGGAGAGGACCTGTGTGTGTGTGTGTGTGTGTGCGCGTGCGCGTGTGCGCGTGTGCGTGTGTGTAAATCAGCGCGGTTATATCAGACCAATTTCTGGGCACCTGCTCAGTACACACGTTCTCGCGGAAACGGTTACGCACGAAACGGGGGAAACGGGGTGTTGTCTACGCGGTCCGCACCAAGGAGTTATGAAGATGAGAATTTGAGCAACCAGTTCAGTTTAGGGCTGCAAGGGAGGCTGAGAGAAATGGCGTGTAGCTGAGTTGTCAGTTGACATGATTGCTGCATGGGCGGCCAAGAGAAGACGATCTGAGCGCGTGAAGCTGAAGAATCTCCACTGTTATAGCCGTTGTCAGGGAACGACTGGCGAAGACACAGTAGGCTGGAAAAGGCTTAGCAGATACTGCGGTGATTTCTGAAATGTGAAAATCAGAAATCGCGTCGTAAGTACTTGTAGTTCCGAGTGGTGTGTATAAGTGGTCAAAAAATCGGATCACCAATCCAAACCCCGTCTGTAGTCACACAAATACTTCATAGTATGCTACTTGATGTATGAATTAACTGCAATTTTTTTTTTATTTAAATCGGATCACGCGGTAGCGTAGTTGGTTGAGGCGCTATGCTACAAGCCGGAGGGTCGCGGGTTCTATTTACGAGGAGGACACTGGAATTTTCAATTGGCCCTGGGGTCGACTCAGCCTCTAACAGAAATGAGTACTAGGAATCTTCCTGGGGGCTAAAGGGCGGCCGGTGCGTAAGGCTGACATCACCGCCATCTGTGACCCTATTGTCTAGAAAATGAGTGATCCTCGACGTCTCACAACCCTATGGGCCTCCACGGCTTGTGTCAGGAATAGCTTTACATTTATTCAATTTTATTCAAATGTTGTTATCAGTGTTCATATGACGTATTTACTCATACAGTCTTCAGGCACGAGAGTTACTTGAATGGAAATGAATCGCCAAAACTGACCATTTTTATGTAAAATTTCGGTCTCCTGCTGCCTTAATAATGATGTCCGCTGCTCGCTCGGATGTCTGCAGAGGACAGACACAGCTCAAGCAGACGGGTTACGAACAGGCGACTTCGTGTGCTGGTTGTTCCGCGTGTTGCGCAAGCGCAACCGAGCCGCCAGTTTTGTGTTTGGCAGCGACTTGGAGCCTGTAGGCACGGCTGTGACGGAGGAAAAGTTTGCGAATCTCTGAATCAATAAACAGATTTGACGCGGGCTTAGTTAATTGTCGTATTAATAACCAGTTCCGAGAACAATAATTTACGGTAATTAGCACTCGCTTGTGAATTGAGTACCTTGATGTCCATGAAGTTCATGACTGCGGGCAATAATTAGCCCTTGATTCGTGGAATTTACGAAGGAGGCGGGTTAGCTCAGTATAGTGATCGGGACACGGACCGGACGATCGGGGTTTAAATTTTTTCTTTCAAATTCGCTTAGTGGGGGGTGGAGTCCAACTGGGTCCACTCGGCACAGCGGCCATTCATTGGCCTATTGTACCAGTCCCAGGTGATGGAGAATATGGTGGAATGAAGATTAGCAGGGGAAACCGAAGTACTCGGAGAAAACCCGCCCCAGCTCCACTTTATCCACCACAAATCCCACTTGACCAGAGCCGGGATCGAACCCGGGCCGCCGCGACGGGAAGCGAGCGACTAACCGCTTGAGCTATGGCGCTACTGTCGGGGTTTGGTATCATGTAAAGGTAAAAAGTGAAGTTGTCTCTGTGCTTAACTAATTATGCACTACACTATGAAGACGTATGGGGGAGTGGATGTATAGACCCACATTTTCATGACCTCGGCAGTAGCTGGAGGTGACTGATCAGCTTTACGCCCGGGCCGCTTTACCCTCCGGAAAAGAGCCCCCGGTATCCATTGGATAGGAGGAGATATGTGGACCCCACAGCCGATCTGGACGACATGGAGAAGTGAAAATTCTTGCACCCACCGAGACTCGGAACTCCGACCCCTTGGTCGTCCAGTCCGTAGCGTCCGTATGTGACACCGTGTAGCTGTCTACGTGATGTCACATCCAGAAAGTGTACTACTCTTCATATAACCTCAAATCCGACGTAATTTTATTTTTCGGCGACGCTTGTATACGACGCCTCATCCCAGAGGGCCTGCCTCATAGTGACAGGAGTGAGGAACTCAAATCCAGCGTACATAAATCACACCTTGAAGTTAGCGTTGGAGTTGTCTGAAGGTTTACGTGCTTGTGTGTTTTGTTAACGACTTCGGTTAACAGCGCTTGGTTCCGCATCAGTCGTAATGCATACAGTCAGTCGGTTCGGACACCGCATAAAAATAAACGTAATGGTGTAATTTTAACTTTATGCATACAGTCATAAATTACCGTGAAGACTGAGATTTGTCATCGTCATTAATCACTCTTGAAAAACTCGATATGTAAATTGACCTCTGCTGCCTACGGTAAGCGCGCCCGCGGTTCTGATAACAAGAGGAGTTGAACTTGTCTCTGTTCTTAATTGATTAAGCTTCATGACGTGAAGACCTCGGCATTAGATGGAGGTGAATGGTCAGCTTGACGCTCCGGCCGTTTTTCCTTCGGGGAAAATTATGTTTCTTGTATTGTGTTAGTCCTGTCACGATTTAAGGGTGTGATTGTAGATGGGGTTTGTATTGGTGAATAAATTTAATGACCACTATACACTCACGACTCGTGACTACACTTTACAGATCACTGATACACACAAACTAGTGTCCTCTGATTATTAGAGTCTGCACTAGCCGTTTCCTGGTAACAGACTTTAGCACAGGAACTATAACAGTCTCACTGTAACTACAGCACACAAAGTATTTCCTTCACACCCTCCCATACATATCTCGTTCTCAACGGACATAAGTAATTGTGTGAAACAAAGAGTCAAAGTCACATTGTGACTGACGGTCAGTCAGTCAGCAAGTCTTGGTGTGGAACCCCATCTGGGGCTCGTGACCAGATATTTATTACTGTTTCACAGTTACGGTCTTGTTTTTTGGGGGGGCGCCCTCTCTGATGAGAGGACGAGTGTCTTTTGTATATGCTGCTTGCCCTTGCCAGCGTAGTGTCTGGGGTTCGAGGTCCTTGTGACTCGCGACCATGTTTTAACTGTCTCAGATGTGAGACTTCCCTTTTCGTCGCCTCCTACGACTCGCAGGGTCACAGTGAATGTATTCGTCTCCCCCTCCGCACGGCTCACTCACTCTACTACTTGTCTTTGTACGGACCACATAGAAAACACCTCCATCTCCATTGTTGCAGTCCAACTGTTGCAGCTACATAGGAATGGGGTGCATAACACCGTTTCCAACAGTAACTCTATTGTTGTAGAGGCGTGTTTCCCGCACTTTTACATAGCAACGGCTGTTTTATTTGTTTCAAGGCCTTTGCCTATCAACAGGTCTCTTATTCTCAAAATAAGGATGTCTCAGGCGGTGTAGCTACGAGCTACGGGCAGGATGACCGGGGTTTTATTCCGGGACAGGGACACTGTGTCCATACTGGCCGTGGGGTCCACCCAGCCTCCTATCCATACCGTACCGGCGGTTCCTTCCCCTGGGAGTAAAGCGTCCGAGTCGTACTCACCTCCATTTAGTGCCGAGGTCAAGAATGGTGGCGCTATACCTGCACTGCCCCATATATATTCATGGCATAGTGCTTAATTAATTAAGAGTAGGGACAGTTTTACCTATCAAGCCTACTTTCCTTGTTTTGAAAAATAAAAGTAGTCTTGTGAACCCACCTTGCTGTGTACGTGTCTGTGTATTCCTGAACAAATCTTAATGAAACTCGGCTTACGTGTCATAGCACCTGAGACTGTCTTCACGTTCTATTTCCTAAGTCCCCATCATCTCTACGTGTCTCTGTATATGCATCCCGCCTGTCGTTGCCAGGCAACGGCTCGGTAAACACGTTTCCTGGGCCAAAGAGTACACACGCAACAGTTATTTGACGACTCGATTTATGTGCTGTCCGTTTCGTATGAAAGGGGAATTTATGGGCCTCTGTGTATGCCTCTATCGTTGGGCTCCTTAAACACATTCCTGCGGCAACGAATAGTTCTTTGGGGCGCAGTTTTATTGTCGGTCCTTGTTGTAAAGTAAAGAAAAAGGTAAAGCTATCCCAGTATCAGGCCGTGAAGGACCATAAGGTTGTGAGATGTTGAGGTTCCCACATTTTCTAGAGAATCGGCTCACAGATGGAGGCAAGGTTGTCAGCCCTACGCGCCGGCCCCCTTTTGCCCCCAAGAGTATTCCTGGTACTCATTTCTGTTTGAGGCTGAGTCGACCCCAGGGCCATAGTGCGGCTGGAAAGCTTAGGTCAATTGCAAAGAATCCAATGACCTTATCGGGACTTGAACCCGCGACTTTCCGGCTTGTAGCATAGTGCCTCAACCAACTACGCTACCACGTGCCCCATCGGTCCTTGTTGTATCAAAGAAAAGTAGTCGATTAGTTCTTCCCAAAACAGTTTGGTGTATTAGTATCGTTCTGGTAATACGAGTATTTAAGGTGTTCCCAAAAAGACTGATGTTATATATACACAGTTCATATACTTTTTCTCCGCCACTATTGAGTGTTGAATTAATGGCTACATGTTATTAAATTAGTAAACATTATTCAAGTTCTTCCTTTCCATGGGAGTCCAAGTGATAATTTAACTGTTTCGAAGTTGTACCAGGCGCAAAAAGTTTGGGAACCGTTATTTCATAGCGTTTTAAATTCTGAGTCTAAACTCAGTGTGAGCAGCCATCTTATTTGTTACTAGCGACGTCGACAGATTTGTTAAACATTTGAGTAACAGCAACCGAAAACGTGACAGGTGTCGGGTAAGAGCGGACAGATAGTAATATTTCGTAACAGAAAATTCATACGTGAATTGATTAACGATATGGCTTCCCAGGTTTTAAATTGACAGTTATTGAATGCTTTATGAGGCACTGGTGGATTTAAAACAAATTAATAGTCAGTAAGATTTTCTGGTTGTCAGATTACTCATTGTCATTTTCAGTTAAAGATTTAAGCAGAAAAAAATATAGAGAGAGAGCCACGCGCGCCTCTGCACAGTGACCGGGACAATGCGCGCGCATATCATGCTTCCCCTCTTCTGTAGTCACATATCATCGATCACATCGAAAGTGCTGAGTAATGATAACTTACCGTTGATTATAAACGCCAGATATACACAAATATAGCTTCTGCACTCCTGATGCTGGGGATAGCTCAGTCAGTACGTGTATATCGAGGTCAGAGTTCTAGTTTCGGTAAGAGCGAGATCTTCCTTCTCTCCACGCCGTCCAGACCGGGCTCTGTGGTCCTCCCAGCCACCTATCCATTGGGTGTCGGGGACTTTTCCCCGGGGGTTAAGTGGCCGGAGCATCAAGCTGATTACTCACCTCCAACCAGTGCCGAAGTGAAGAATACGTGGATATGTACATCAAATCCCTCATACACCTTCATGGCGTAGTGCTTAATTAGTTAAGCACAGGGACAACTTTAACTTCCAACGAGGACTAGTTGCACACCAGCAGTGACTGAAACTGAGGTGTGTCGCTATGTAGTCTGGTCGACGTTTACCGACATCAGAGGAACGAAATGCCTGCATCTTCAGATCTTCAGGGTAGAAGAGGAAGCCAAGCGAAAAAAAAAAAAAAGAAAAAACCCACACACAAGAAGCACAGTTCTGTTTGTTCATTGCCGGATCTTACTAGAATTACTCCTCTTTTTCCGAAACGTCGGCAAACTTCAACCAGACTACATGGAATCACATCACATAAGACATTACTTTTCATACTGATCGCCTTAAGATAATACAGAACTTCTGTGGACACCTGTATCTCAAACACATTAATTAGTAGTCAACAGGAGAATTTCCATGCTGCATGAATTCCCTGGCAAATGAAAATGATGCATTTCTTATCTATGCAAATTTAAATGTCCCCATAGCGATTTGCATATACCAAGTTCCATCACAGACAATAACCGGAAATTCAGCGACTAGAAATGATATCTAATCAAGCATATAATTGTTCATTAATTATGAATGATGAAGAGTTGGTAACCATTACCTGGCAGACGTAATATAAGCGCAACAACACATGCTGAATTCATATACATGTTTAATACACGCATGCGAGAATGCTGAGTATAGGCAGAGCTTTTACACCTGACCTCTGGGTGTGCGTTACTAGTAGTATGGTTAAGAGGTTGCGGGGTAGTGGTTTCAGCTGCAATGTTGGGGTTAAGGTAAAGCTCTGTAAATAAGGCCTTGCCATAACCCACACTCAACCCACAATCCTTATGTCAGTTAGTGGACTCGGCCAGGCTCACTGCGCATTCTGCTGAGAACGGTCAAGTCTAAGAAATTGGACTGTACATAGCGCTGACAACTGACGATTCGAAGTGCTGTTACCAAGTAAACTGCCAGTGAGACCGGCTACGCGTAAATACGTGGGATGACATTAGTTTCTTTTTTCCTGTTCTATTTCTCAGTCATGTTTAAAACATGGCAAACAAACTCGATAAAAAGTAATAACGAAACAATAGCCACTTGCGATACAATGCAGAATATATTCCCCACAGGCAACAGTCGGTTACTGTGTCTCTCGAACGACGACCACAAGATGAACACACATCTGTGTTGGCATGTTTTAATTCACGAACCAATAGACGGATTTTGATTGAATATAGTATTTGAGAGCCGATCACGGTAGCCGAGCGGTCTAAGGCTCGGAAGCCGGAATCGTGGCTTCGAATCTCACACAAGCCATGGATGTTTGGTGTGTGTAAGCGTTTATTCTGTTTGTGTTGTCCTGTGTTTAGGCAGAGTCCTCGCGACGAGCTGATCACCCGCCCAAGGAGTCCTATCGTCTGTAAACATGGTCATGAAACAGAAATGAGCCCTATGCTCCAAGGTGAGAGCAAGAGGGGAGGAAAACCCGAACTCATGCTTCCTAAGTAATGCAGTGTTGTTCCTCGGCTTAATTAATGAAGTACACCACCATGAAGATGTATGAGGGAGTGGAGGTATAGCTCCTCCACCATTAACCTCGGCACTAAATTATCAGCTTCACGCTCCTGTCGCTTTAACTTCGAAGAGGCGGGCTCAGGTACTCTTTGGATAAGAGGCTGAGTGGTCCCCACAGCCGGTATGGACGCTACGGAGAAGAGAAAAATCTTTCGTTCCTGCTGGGAATCGAACCCTGATCCTTCAGCCGTCCAGGCCGTAACCTTGTTGTGCCGACTGAGCTATCCCACCTCACCACTGAAGACTCGTACTTCTTACTTCCTACAACGAACAATACAAAATACAGGATGCACGAAATTCTGAGGTGGGAGTTAATGATATCTATCACAGGATCTGGGAATTATGCATGGCTAAAATGTTTGAAGAATATGCAGCTTCTGTTGACAGTAAAAGAAAAGAAATGACGTATGGGGGAGTGGAAGCTTTGCTCCACCGTTCTTGACCTCGGTACTAGTTGGAGATGAGTGATCAGCTTCAAGCCCTGGCCTCCTTACCCCGGGGAAAGAGCCCCTCTGTACCCATTGGATAAGAGGCGAGATGAGTCCCAAAGTCTTATCTGGCCGCCGGAGAACAGAAAACGTCTTGCCCCTACCGGGAATCGAGCTCCGGCTGTCCAGCCCGTTGCACGTCGTCATACCAGCTCCTTTGTTAACGACCCTTTAAAATATTTTTTTATTACTTCTTGCAATTTACAATCTTCTACAAGGGAGCAATAAGTATATATGTTGTAAGAAATCACCTGTGCGGAGTGATCATCCAGTGATGATTCTCCTATGTAGTATACAATGCATTATGTTGCTGAGTACGGCTACCCATCTTCAACCCTGTGTTCTTTTAAGTCTGAGGGCCATTGTCGTTTTAGTCTTCGTCTGATGTTTAATGGGTTGCTTAGTTCAGTTACGCAACTGTTTCCGTGTCCCATTAGTCGGTTGTGGTATATGATAGAATATCTTTTGATTTCTTCTGTGACGAATGGGATTTGAAGATCATTGTGTAATGTGAAGTTCGAGACATACCATGGGGCGTTGGTACATTTGATTGGAGTCTTTGAATTATTTTGGTGTTCGAAGGCTTAGCACACCCCCACAGTTGAACTCCGTACGTCCAGATCGGTTTCAATATGCATTTATAAATTAAAGTCTTGTTTTCTAGGCTGAGTTTGGACTTTCGTCCTAAGAGCCATGACATTTGTCGTACTTTTAGGTTTAGATGTTGGCGTTTTGTCTTGATGTGCTTCTGCCAAGTTAGCTTCTGGTCTAGGTATAGGCCGAGGTATTTTACTTCTGTCTGTACTGGGATTTGCAAATTATCGATTGTGACTGGTGGACAGTGTGTGCGCTTTGTTGTGAATGTTATCTGAGAAGATTTTGTTTGGTTTATCCTGATTTTCCGTTTTTTGAACCATTCTTATAGCAGGTCCAGACGGTGTTCAAGAAATTGCGATGCCAATGCCGGGTTACGGTCTGTTGCTAGGAGAGCAGTATCGTCTCCAAAGGTAGCTATTGTGGTGTTGTTGGTTGGCAAACATGCAGTGTATATTAGATATAACAAAGGCCCAAGCACACTCCCTTGTGGTACCCCGGATTTTGCTAGTTTGTGGCTAGAATAGGCATTGTTGTATTTTAGTTGGAAACACCTTTCTGAGATGTATGATTTTAACAGTAGATAGTATGGACTTGGCAATTTGTTCTTAATTTTGTGTAGTAATCCAGTATGTCAGACTTTATCAGAAGCCTGCGCAATATCTAAAAACGCTGCGGTGCAATATTGTTTCTGCTGTATACTTGTGGCAACATGCAATTTTTAGTTGGCCGATAGTTGGCCGATAGTTGTGCACGATCGTTGAGGCCCAACGACTGTCGAGGGACGTGCGCACACATACAATTTTTAGTTGGCCGATAGTTGGAGTTGGAGTAGAATTTTGTGATTCTGTAGTAAAAGCCTGTTGTACCATTAATACAAGATGAAATCAAGTCAAACATAAACAGATACAAAGACCGAACAACAGAGCATGTAAACCAGCTCATAAGTGACCTATTCATTCAGCCCTTAGAAAACAGAAGACTGAAAAAAATCTGGCCAGAAGACCTTCTCGATGAAGTGTGACCATACGGAGAACCATTACTGAATGGTACCCGTCACAAGCCTCCGAATTTTAAACCATTTACTAATTACTCATGCTGCTACTATGGAGTAGATTGTAAATTTGCAAGAAAAAAAAAGCCTGTTGCGTGCTGCATAATTACGTCTGGCAGAAAGACCGTATTCACTTTATGGATACAGTGTATGAGTGCCCACTTGAAAGTATTCCTCCTTACGGAGTTCGCGGAAATTTATCGGGAATTAATATTAGGGAGCATTTCGCTTCTTATTTTACTTCCCCTCAAGGAGCAAACTGTAAGTTCATTTCAAAACTTGTTAAATCCTAAAAACAATTTTCAGAACTGTATGATCACTTTTTATGTAAGTCTTTACACTCATTACACTTCAGTAACAATTGTCAAGGAAATCAAAATTGATAGTCCTAAAAATACTGTGCGTAATATATTACAGAAAAATTCTTA
>NW_019719368.1:529787-589127 GCF_002891405.2 Cryptotermes secundus | reverse complement strand
CCTTGCGACGAGCTGATCACTCGCCCAAGGAGTCCTACCGTATGTGTAAGATCTAGTAAACCGAAGTGAACGGAGAAGTTCATGGAGGTAGGCCTAGGCCCACTGGGGCTGTAGTGCCAAGGAAAAAAAAAGTACAGATAATTACATTCAGTTTTTTTCTCTTCAGGAGCCAAACCATTCCTGTTTTCAATCAAAGCGGTACACACCTCTTCCCACAACTTCTTCTTATAATTAATATCAGAATATTCTTTACGCGATTTTAAATAAAGAGCTGGCCTTTTCTCCACTTCTTCTATAAGCTTTCCGATGCTTTGATCCCACATGTTGCAACTAGAGGAACCAGAGCGAGCGCGAAGACAGGCAGGAAAAGACACAGCTTGTTGACTGAAGGTCAAATCGTGCCCGATTTCCAGTTGTATGTGTGCGCACTGCCATAACAGCTCATGTACCCCGGCGTTATCACCAACAGTTGGGTCGGCGGGCAGTTGAGGTAGAGCCCAACTGCTCGCCGACTGTTCGAACAACTATCGTTATGTGTGCGCACTCCCATTAAACGCAGTGGTTCTCGGCGAGGTGCCCAACTATCGGCCAACTAAAAATTGCATGTGTGCGCTAGGTCTAAAAAAATGTGTGATAAAATTGTGGCTGCATAAAATCTTTATTTAGAATTTTGTGTCATGTAAATGATGAGCCACTGCATGTGAAATCTGATATGGACATGCGTCATACACATGTCGGCACCCTGTGTACTGGACCAAGTTTCCGAGCAAATAAACATGTGACGACGGTGGGAATCTTTGACGTTCTGTGCGAGAAACTTGAAGTCTGCCTGCCTATCTGTCTGTCCGTCCGTCCGCTCATCCACCCATGGCTCTACAGCCCTTTTGCTGGAACTTGTCCGCTTTTTCACTTTCTTATCCTATACACAGTCGGTGGGGCTCCTTGCATAGGGGATCAGCCCGTCGCAAGGACGCTATCTAGATACAGAACAACGCAAACACAGAATAAACACATGTAGACATCCATGCCTTGAGTGGCATTCGAACACACGATTCCAGAGTTCGAACGAACGAACGAAAGAAGAGAGTTCATGCCTTATAACACGCGGACCACTCTGATCGGCCCCGGGAGCTTAACGCAACGGGAAAATCCCTAGTAACTACGGGACGAGAGGCTGGGTGGACCCAAAGAGCTGGTAGAAAAGAAAATAATTTTCTCGGTTAGTCACCTCGTAGCCTATCCACTATACCAACCGTAGCGGCTCCTCATGGCAGCGAGCAGACCACAACAGAATGAATAAATGTGAGAACAGAAACAGAGAAGGAAATAAAGGAATCAGTAAATGAGAAAAAGACATTGTAGCTCTAGTGTGATAAGTTTTATTCCTTCTGGATCTTGCATTTTCTATTGCATCATGTATGTATGTATGTGTGTATGAAGGGGTAGGCCTACTCGGCCCTTGCACTTAGACCTCAGTGGTCCATTGTGCTTCCCCTTTTTAATTATTCCCTCAGCAACCCCACGCTTCGGATGAAGCGCAGGATTTTGGACGTGGGGGCGTCGAAATAGTCACTTGGTTCCATAAAATACTGACCCAAGTGACATTGTCTTAAAGAAGCTAAAACCTCACATTCACATAGGACATGTGTGGCTGTTTCATTTTCTATCTGACACCTCTCACAAGTGGGACTCTTACTTAGTACCAATTTGAAGAAGTGTCTCTTGAGGTGACAGTGTCCTACCACCCATTGTAGCTGGTTCCTGCGTAACTTCAACAGTTCCTTCACTATTTTAGTAGAGGGTCCTCGTATGAGTCCCTTTGCTTGGCTGAGTCCAGTCAAGGATCCCCAGTATTTCTTGTGTTTCATATTTGTCCAGTCCCTGATTGCCTGTCTGGCACCTCCTATAGAGATGGCACAGGCTTGTTCAGGTCCTATGAACGGATATTCAGCTCCAATCTTAGTCAATTGGTCTGCTGTTTCATTTCCAGCAATACCCTCATGCACCGGAACCCATATCAGTTGTACCCTGTTATGTTTGGCAAGTTCCATGAGGGTTTGGTGGCAATCCCAGACCAATTTTGAATTGATCTGGTGTTTGTCAAGTGCTTTGAGTGCTGCTTGGCTCTCAAATAGAATGTAGATGTTCCTACNTTCCGCCTCGTGCCATGGCAGTACACACCAGCTCCAGTGCCCTTATTAATCTTGGAACCATCTGTATACCAGATTAGTCCCCCTTTCTGTCGGGCTGAAAACCCTTTTCCCTTTCACTCTTGTCAGGAAATCTGACCGTGAAGGGTTTTTTATACAAATGTCTCAGTATCATGTTGTCAGACCCCATTTGCAATATGGGTTCTTTATTCTTGTCTGAGTCATGTCTGCATGAACGAAACAATCAGAACTAGGTTTCCAATGTCCACTGCACTGGAGACGGTAAATTTCTGCCTTGGCCTCCGCATCCAACTGTATGTGCAGTGGGCGGAGTCCAAGAAGTATCTCCAGTGCAGCTGTTGGAGATGTTCGAAATGATCCGTTTATACCTAAGCAAGCCAACCTTTGCAATTTGCCAAGTTCTGTCTTGCTTGTCTTGAATTTAACTCTGGGCCACCATACTGTGACACCATAAGTAATTATAGGTCTCACAACCGCAGTATATATCCAACGTACAACGTGTGGCTGCAGTCCCCAAGTTTTACCAAACATGCCCCTGCATGTCCAAAAAGCCTTATAGGCTTTGTTACTTACTTTGTCCAGCTGCTTCTTCCATGTCAGTCCCTTGTCTAGTATTAGACCAAGGTACTTGACATCCCTGGAGAGCTGGATTTTCTTATTGAAGAGAATCGGTTCCTTAAGACCCTTTACATTTCTCTTCCTAGTAAACGGTATGATTACCGTCTTGTTGGGATTGATGGAGAGACCTGTTCTTTCACACCATCGTTGGACCATGTACAGAGCTGATTGAAGACGCTCTGATACGGTCGAAAGGAATTTTCCATTTATGAGGATTGCTATGTCATCAGCATATCCTACTGTATAATACCCATCATCATTAAGTCCCCACAGGAGATCTTTGACGACCAGGCTCCACAGCAGAGGCGAAAGTACGCCCCCCTGCGGACATCCCCTAGACGCGGACACCCCCAGGGTCTCTCCCGATAATGTAGCAGCTATGGTTCTGCTTTCTAGCTTAGCATTGATCCATCTGCATATTGCAGGCTCTATGCCATGCCTTCCAGCGGCCTGTTTGATTATATGAAATGAGGTTCTATTGAAAGCTCCCTCTATGTCAAGGAATGCTCCTAATGCAATTTCCTTGTGTTCAGTCGGACTTTCTATGCGTGTTACCACATTATGTAGTGTTCTTTCAGTAGATTTACCTGTTTGGTAGGCATGCTGGTTTTGGTGTAGAGGACATGTCCTCAATATCCCGTCCATGAGATGACTATCCACTAGTTTCTCCATCGTTTTCAAAAGGAAAGACGACAGGCTGATAGGGCGATAAGCCTTAGCCTCGGTATAATCAAGTTTCCCTGGCTTTGGAATAAACTTCACCTTAACGTGCCTCCAGGCTGTGGGGATGAAACCATATGCCAAGCAGCCTCTATATATGCAACATAGGTGTGGAACTAAAAGTTCTACCCCATGTTGCAAAAGTGCCGGTACAATTCCATCCGTTCCCGCTGATTTAAATGGTCTTAAAGTTAATAGAAGGTCCGTCGAGTGTAACAATTTGTAGGTCACTTTTTATTATTATTTTTGCCTTACATGTTTCGGTTTGACACAACCATCATCAGAGGCACTTGCTACAATTATGGAAACACTGTCACTGTTTTTGATGTTCACAATTTTGTCGTGTGGACGTTGCTACGATATGTTGACGTGTAAAAGCACAAAACATGCTAAGATAGTTGAGTACACTCTCAAGTTCTCACTATTCATCCGAACCTATTTTTAAGTTAAAACGCTAAAATGTTAAAATATTTGATATAAAATGCTGAACTCCTCCTTGTTAATTCATCCCGAAGATGGGAGACGTCAGCTTGAGGTATGGCTTATGGTTTGATATGTTCCTGTGTGTGTTCAGTGCCCATCTTAATTTTGATTGATTAATTATGACTCTGGCCAGGTCCCAGTCTACCCTGTCCATCTTGCTTTGGCAAGTGTCCAGGTTCTGCTGACCCTGTCCATTGTCCAATTTGTNTTTTGAACCAGGAAAGTGAACTCTGAATAATTCATTCAGCGTCTCCCTTCCTGTTTGAGTATACTGTCCGTTAGGCAGCTTAATTGTGCTGACCTTATTGGTCGCCTGTTTTGCCATGATTCTCATGAGTCTGGTACTGCCTGGTACATCATTGATCTCCTGGTAGTGTCTCCTCCATGAGGATTGCTTGGCTTTCCTTATTTCTTTCTTGTAACAGATCAGGGCTTCCTTATAGGTGTCCCACTGCCCTGTTCTTTTAGCTGTATTAAACAGCCTTCTTGTTTTGATCCTAAGCCCACTCAGCTGTTTATTCCACCAAGGTGTACTCCTTGGTCCGCGAGTGGTCCTAGCCGGACAATTCTGATTAAAGGACGAGATAATAGCCCGTTGCAACTGGTCAACGGACCGATGAACATCCTTTATTGTGGGTATATTACGCGAGATGGCCTCCAGATTTACCTTTAGGTCGTCTTTGTAAGACTCCCAATTGGTTCTCTAAGAATTCCCGTAAGTACTTTGATCTACTGTGATGTTACTTTTTTTAAAGCATATATATCTGTGATCCGATAGAGACGGCTCATCAGATACATGCCAATTACTTACCAGGTTTTCTATGTTATTAGTCCCTAGTGTCAAATCAGTAACCTCCTTCCTATTGCAAACCACAAAGGTAGGTTCGTTACCATGGTTTAGAATATTCAGGTTCGAACTCACCAGAAATTCCATAAGGCTCTCTCCCCTTGGGTTAGTGACGGTGCTCCCCCACAAAATGTGCGCGTTGGCATCACGCCCAATGATGAGTTGCTTTTTTCTGCTAAAGCAGTAGTCTATGATGTGCCTCATTTCCTTACTTGGTGGTGGTTCATCCGAGTCATATGGAAGGTAGACTGAAGCAACAATCAGCTCCTTGCTGCCTTCTCGATACGGGTATGTTATCCTTACTGCTGTTGTATCCCTAGAACAAAGCTCCAGCAAAGGCCAGGCATTAACATGATTCCTGATATAAACACAAGATCTTGCATTATTACTGGGCGCAACAGAGTCAACTGTTCTCCCCGTATTGTTTAAGCCCCTTATTCGACCCTTGTATAACCAAGGTTCCTGAATAAGTGCTATGTCTGCCTTGCCCTTAGCTAGATGTTGACACAGAGCTGCCGTGGCAGCTTTACTGTGGTGCAGGTTGATCTGAAGAAATCTCATGATCTCCTCCAATTGAGGAGGTATCAACTTCCATCTTATGTCCCTCCTCTATCTCGGACTGGGTTCCATGTGAAGAGGTCCCCTGATCCATTTTACTTCGGTCATCTTAGGGGCTGGGTACATCATCCCCTTCCTCCTCAGAGACTGAGTTAGAAGATACAGTGTCTGTCACGGGTTCTGCCCGGCGCCGAACTCCAGGATCGTCCAGCACCTTAACAGTCCCCTGTGAGAGTGCTGTAAATATTTTATAACCGGTCCTCTGTATAATAGTATAGGAGTCCCGGTCTATGAATAGTATAAGCCTTTGGCCTTTCGACTCAGATTGCTTGTCTAACACCCTCCAGTTCTCTGTATGGAGTCCTGGATTAAGATCTGCAATCCATTTCAGTAGCTCTTCCTGGTTTGGGGCAATTTTATCCCTAGTCCGGATAGCTACTTTAACAGGCTTTGGCAGGTTCCTGGCATCAGTAGCATTCAGCCTGGTCCCTGACTGAAGCCTGTGGTTCTTAATGGCTCTGATGAGCCACTGACCAGACTGTTGGTCGGCACATATATAGAGAAGTGCACCTCCTAACAGTCAGTATGATTTTAGGTGTGGTAGTTCTACCTTTGGAGTCCTACGTAACACCTCGTCCAAAGCTTCCAGAATGGAATTTTGGTCGTCTTCGGTAAGCTTATCCTCAGGTAAGTATCCTTGTAGATAGCTACTTTTATATTGGTCAGAGCCTCCTTGTAAGTCCCTGAGCTTCTTCAGAGTTCTGGCCGTTTCTGTAGGGGTACTGCACTCCAACCTTGGCCTCTTAAAGGTGCTGGTGGGGGTTTCTCCCTGCTTGGACGAGCTTGCAGTTCCCGGTTGCTGACCGCTCCCAGTTCCTGCTCTGCCTGTCCCAGCTTTTGCCTGTTGTAACTGCCGCTTAGCGGCACCCGACAAGGGTTTCTTCGCCAAACGGGGCCAACCTGTTCCAGAGCCTAGGTGTCCCAGTCTTTCCCCTGCCACAGGTATGTTGGAAGTACCGGCTGCCTGCAGTGGTGTGCCAGTACTAACGACTCCCGACAGAGCAGTTTTTGGTTTTGCCTCTGGTAGGTTTTGAATCATTGGTTCACCCCTGCATTTGGCTAAGACTGCAACAGTAGGTTCGCCGGTTGCTTCTGAGCCCCTTAATGGTTCACTAGAGCTTCCAGCCCCCTGTTGAAGCATTTCTCGTAGGGATCCCATTAAAGGGGGTCCCTCTTCAGTTTAAGGTCCTTACGATCGGTTTTTTTGTTTGGTCCCTTTTTCATTTTCGTCCCACGAGTAATGGGGATTTAAAAGGTCACCACCCGCAGAGCCCCATACGGGTGGAAGGCATAAATACAACGGGGTGCTGCCTGGTGCCCCGAGGGGATCGTTCGTGACACCGGCCAATAACCACCCCAGTGCCATGCAGCCCTCGGCACGATGCCTCACACCTTGGCTTAGGAGGTTGGTCCTGTACAAGTATAACCCTCACAAGCCTCCAGTACCAAGAGTGCATGTTCGGGGGGAGGGGGTATCCCAGATGACAAATGGGAGTGCGATACTAATTGTCATGAGGTTGCGACCAGGGCATCCTACACGAGATTATCGCCCCTGGAGGTTGCTACAAAGCTCCCCCATTCCCACCCCTCCACATGGGTTGGTCGAAACCATTTTAGAGTGTTGAGCCCTAAGGCTTGCGGCACCTTGTCGGTACTCTAGGGAGACAACTCAAATAGCCGTAGCTACCGCCATAGGAGTGCTCTCCCGCATTCGTCCCGGGTACACCGTAATGAAGCTCAAGTGTCATTATGCCGCCGCGTGGGAGGCTCTGGCCAAATGGCCATTGACCTTTATGGAAACTCGGCCGCCAGCCCCGGAGGTTCACGCTAATGCAGACCCCCCAGGACTGTCGTTGCCCAGCAGGACCACGAGGAGGTGCTCCAAAGCTGTGTCTCAACGCATCCCTGGTCTATGATACGTCCCCACCAAAGACACAGCCACCCTGCCATTCTATTGCATCATGCTTTTCATCATACATTCGCAGCTGCAGCGCTTCGAAGGCAATAACTGCCTCCTTGTTCAGGGTATGATAGTAAGCAGAACGTGTAAGAAGTGATACGAATATGTAGTGAGGGGCCCTGAGCAATTCAAACGAGTAAGGAGAACTGTGAGAGGTTGTGAGTCCCTTAAAAAGGGTCATTTCTATGGCCAGAGAGATAGGAAATGGCTGTAAGTGAAATAATAAGGGGTTAAGGGGTCAAGTCATTCACTCACTCATGGAGATGAGCCCTTCTTGAGACGCCGCCAATTGTGCTCTTATTAAAGAATTTCCCAGCATTTTATGGAATCCGAAGATTCATTACCGTGTTCACAACAGCTCTCCACTGGTCCCTATCATGAGCCAGATCAATCCAGTCCATACCATCCCATCCTATTTCTCTAAGATCCATTTTAATATTGTCCACCCACCTACGCCTTGGTCTACCCAGTGGTTCTTTCCTTATGGCTTCTTCACCAATATTCTGTGTGCATTCCTTTTCTCCCCCATTCGTTCTACATGCCCTGCCCATCTTATCCTCCTTGACTTGACCATTCTAATTATACTTGGAGAAGAGTACAAGTTATGAAGCTCCTCATTATGCAGTTTTCTCCAACCTCCTGTCACTTCATCTCTCTTCGGTCCAAATATTCTCCTCAACACCCTGTTCTCAAACACCCTCAGCCTATGTTCCTCCCTTAATGTCAGAGACCATGGTTCACACCCACTCGCGGTACAAATTTTGTAATTTACTTTTTAAAGAGGCACGCCGTAGCGTAGTTGGTTGAGGCACTATGCTGGAAGCCGGAGTGCCACGTATTCTATTCCCGATTAGATTATTGGATTTTTCAATTGACCTAATCCTTTCAGCCGCACTATGGCCCTGGGGTCGACTCAGCCTCTAACAGAAATGAGTACCAGGAATCTTTCTGGGGGTAAAGGGCGGTCGGTGTGTAAGGCTGACAACTTCACCATCTGTGAGCCGATTGTCTAGAAAATGTACGAGCCTCGCTGTGTCACAACCCTATGGGCCTCCACGACCTGTTACAGGGATAGCTTTACTTTTTTTAATATACTCTTACCGAGTAGGTTGTGGCCGAAATTTCTGTTCGTGTTCAGTGCTTGGTTCGAGTATCTTGAGGACACCGACCATGTTTACTGAAATGTTTCGTTGTTTTCTTGAGTGCCTGCGTGAACATTATGGCATAGTACCCTGATTTAGACTACAAACCTTTCCTTTCACAACTTTTTCTGTTCCGTATTGACCAATTATCATAGCATCCGACGTTATAAATTATGAGATACCGACAAATAGTAAAATAAAGCAAGAGAGGGGTTTAGCATAGCGGAAACTCTGGGGACACCGGCAGTCCTGACTGAGGTGTTTTTCTTCAGTCCCTCCAGACATCCAGGATTAGTAGCTTTATTAAGTCACGACCGCTTCCTTCCCAATCCATTATTCATAAATCCAATAATGCGACATATGACATGGCAGCAGTGACTCAAACCGAAATACAAACTGCTGTCAGATAACTGAGCTTTGGACAAAACTGTTCCCAGTAAATCAGCCTCAGACTGCCATCAGACATACTTTAAATTAGGTTAAGTGGCTGTCGTAATTCGGCTCCATAACCAGGCTCACTCTGACTTTACCGATAGTTCGATAGATATTGCCTGTGGGGTTCTCCTGTCACATTATCTAATCACAGGAACCAAGCATGTTGTCATGTGGTGTCTTGGTCTACGTCACTACCGTCCGAAAGACCTAACATGTTTTCACGAAACTTGGTATGGGAATCACCCCGTTAGAGGTTTACCCATATTCTTACTTTTGTATTTATTATTACAGTGAACCCACGCTAATTCAGATTAATTGTGGGGGAAGTCATATGAAGCAATAGTCCGGATTAACGAATCAAAAATAGTCATAAAAGAAGAAAAAACTTAGAAAACAAATAAATGGTAAAATTAATAATACAGGTAGTCTCTCCAGCTGCCCTGAACACAGTCTGAAAGTCCTCTTCCTCCTAAATCCCACGTGTCTCTTTAAAGTGTGCACTCAACTGTGAACAGAATTTTTTAATATTTCTATCCGGATTGACTGTAACTGGATTTCTCAGCTGAAAACCGCACTAATCCTAACCTCCCATGTAATGCTGTAGTGAGGTGCTCCCGCAGGTACCAAAGGCTCCCATTCTGCACGGCCCTGGTATAGATCTGTCCGTCACCCAGCGTCAGAATATGTCCCCGTGACGTTTTTCTTAATGTTATCTGCTCGATATGAACCACATTTAATTTAGTATCAAGAAATGTTGTATTGTAAAATATGACTTAAAGTATACGAAACTATAGTAGGGATCCGTTGCGCTGACGACGCCCACCCTCTATCCGCTAAAGTTGGCATTAATTTCGCCGACAAGCGGCGGTCGCTCAGTCGGTATAGTTCGCTTGCGAACTACAGGCCACGGAGTTTGTTTTTATACGAAACTGTAATTTTGCCTGTTGTTCTGTCTGGGTGTGAAACTCGGTCTCTGACATTAAGGGAGGAACATAGAGTGGTGATGTTTCAGAACAGGGTGTTGAGAATGTTTGGACAGAAGAGAGATGAAGTGACAGGAGTGACTGCATAATGAGGAGTTTCATAACTTGTACTCTTCGCCAGATATAATTAGAATGATCAAGTCGACGATGAGATTGGTAGGGCGTGTAGTACGCATGGGGAAGAGGAAGGCGTATAGAATTTTGATGGGAAGTCCAGATGGAAAAAGACCATTAGGAAGACCTAGAATTAAGTCTGAGGATAATACTAAAATGGATGTTAGAGAAATAGAATGGAGGGGTGTGGACTGTATTCGTCATGCTCAGGATATTGGTCCGTGGCGGGCTCTTGTGAACACGGTAATGAACGTGTGGGTTCCATAAAATGTTGGAACGTTCTTGAGCAGCTGAGCGACTGGCGGTTTGTCAGGAAGGACAAAGCTCCATGGAGTTAGTTGTAAAATATTGTCACGTGTTAAGGGGGTTATAACGGATCCAGATCGGATGATTGAATTTATTGGCCCCTGGTTATAAGTTCTCTTAATTACACTGAACCAGCGCTATCGGTGATTTACAGACTTTCCACTAGTCGGCTCCTAGCAACGGATTTCAACACAGAAATTAGCACTTCAAATCACTGTGAAGTCTTCCCCCCCCCTTGGCACTACAGCCCCAGTGGGCCTAGGCCTACCTCCATGAACTTCTCCGTTCACTTCGGTTTTTCTAGATCTTACACATTCGGTAGGACTCCTTGGGCGAGTGATCAGCTCGTCGCAAGGCCTCTACCTGTAGACAAACACAGAAAAACGCACACAAACATCCATGCCCTGAGTGGGATTCGAACCCACGATCCCGGCTTCCCAGCGAGCGAAGACAGTACATGCCTCAGACCGCTCGGCTAGCGTGACCGGCATGAAGTCTTCTTACCATTTCTTATTCAATCATCCTGGAACCTCGGAACTCAACTAAAATCTCTCCTGGACTCTTCATTAGTCGTAACTACTATTAACTTTTACACTCTCAAGATTACTGTGACCGTAGCACATAAAATCTTCAGTGTCATGGAAAGTTAAATAGTACCGTTCAGTGTGACTGGTTATGATTTTCATACAATTATTCTTGCCCTTACATGTTTCGGTCTTCAGAGGGACACCTTTACATCAACACAGTTAGAAGCCACTATTACAGTACATGTTCTAAAAGTTAAAATATATACATACAATATAAATAATATACAACTGGCTGTAAAATCTAAAGTCTTTACAACTGCAGCGGCTGTTCCAATACTTTAAAATGTTTATAGTTAGTTTGTTAAGATTCTATTGGAAGTCGTAAACCAAGCTGTTCTCCAATAGAATCTTATTGACTGCATAATGACGCAGTACCCGCATGAAATATGTGTTTAGTGTCCCATCTGATGACAGGACCGATTCAGCAATTAACAACTAGGTTATAACGCCCTGCAGTCCGTTGAAATTCAAGAGCTCTGCTTAGTAACTTTTCTGCGCTGGTTTCTTGCTTGGCTTATTCGACCCTGAAGATCGAAGCGATATGTTTTCCGAAACATCGGCCGTCTTTCATACGCACTACACAGCGTTATATCCTAGTAGAGAGAACTGTTCATAACCACCGCTGTGAGAGCCTCGAATCATACAAATTGGGAAAAGGACTTCGAAGGAAGCGATCCTGGCTAAAATCGAAGTACTATCCTAGCATCTGTGTGAAGGCATAACCACGAAAAGCTGCGTCCAGTCTATTCGGTGTTAACAACAAGGAATACGAAATTGTATGTGTGTACACGTTTGTATGAAAAACGTTTTTGTGTACTAACATATGCAGAGATTAGCAACATTTTGCGTTATGTATAATGACTTCCATGTACAGAGAATTTATATACTATTATGTAGTGTAATTTATATTATAGAGCCCACCATGCAGTGACATAGATTAATTGGTGAGTGGTATAAATATACTCCCATGTAGTTCCTGTTGACCTCTCTGAGGAAAGTAGCCATAATGAGTTCTCGTACGAAGTATCGCCAACTTCAGAGTTCGATACGGGGATAGTCACCGTGGAACAAGCTCTCTCCTTCCATGCAACCATGCATTATATATCAGGAGTGTCCAAACTTTTCCGGAGCTGCCTATGGCGGTTTCGGTGTTTCAGAAATGTGTGGCTTAGTTGCAATGTTTAGGTAAATTTTTTCCATGCAGTTTTTTTTAATAGTGTCACGTCATCACGTGAGTATGGCCATGGATTTGGATTGGTAATTGGATTTACAGGTCTTAACTACTAACAACCACGACAGTCTCAGTTACACACTCCAAAGATCACCGTAACTACAGCACATATAAAGTCTTCTCAGTCTTCACTAGACGTTGCTTTGTAGCGGCTCCTAATGGCGGACGTTCCCCTCCATCTATTTTCTGGAACTGTCCCCGGCTTCTTGCTTGTCACAACTGCAGCTCTCAACTGACTGAACACCTACTTTCCTTTGATATGACGTGGCTTGCATAGAAAACGACGCCTACAAGAATTCCTTATTACCGCCGGAACGTGTTTACGGAGTCGTTGCCAGCAACGATAGGGGAATTCACAGATAGACCCACAGACCCTCCTTTGCTACCACACACACCGCACAGAAAACGACACGTCCAATAATTCTCTGATATTTGGTGTATTCTTTGAAGCGGGGACGTGATTACCGAGCCGTTGCCTAGCAGCAGAGACTGATGAGAGACATTTATTGCGTAGGCCGTTGAGATGAGCTCAGTTGACATGATGTACATATCACATTTCATAAAAATTGTTTCAGGCATTGAAAAGTTGATATGGGGATACATATACAGACAGCAAGGTGATCGAATAAGCTTACTTTTGTTTTTTAAAAGTAATGAAAGTAGGCTAAAAAGGGAATGACCTGCAGGTTCTTCTGTTATTAACCCTAACGTTTCGAAAGGGTCGCATTGGGCTTATGGTTCACAGTTTGGACATGTCTGTTATGTATAGAATTTAAGTAATACATTTTTTTTTTGCTGCAGTGGTGATCGACATTTATACTAAACCTTCGTATTGGGCATAAACTTAGTTTTCTCTGCATTTACGTCTGGACCAACCTCCTCACTAGCGTCGATTAAAGTTCCTGTGTTATCTTTATGGTATCTGTGTTATCTCTCAGTGGATCCAAAGCATCGGCCTAAAAGAAATACATGTATGAATTGTAATGCAAAAAAAAAAAAATAGAAAAGCATTAAGCGGCTTAAACGCAAGATTATAATAACATTATGGCCCCTCCCCACCTAGAAAAAATCCTGGCTTGCCCATGGGTGCAAGGCACAATAGTTGGACGTAAAGGAAGCAGGAAGGATTCGGAATAGCGATGGGTCGGAGTTGGAGTCCCGGTATGGTCAAGAATTTTCTCCACGTCCATACCGGTTGTGGGTTTCACCCAGCCTCCTCTCCAATCGAATGGGTACCGGCGACTCTTTCCGGGGGTAAAGCGGCTGGGGCGTGAAGCTCACAACTCATCTTCAACTAGTGCCTAGGTGAAGAAAACGGGGATCTATACATCAACTCCCCCATACGCCTTCGTGGCATAGTGCTTAATTAGTTGAGCACAGGGACAACTTTTAAGGTACAGAGGAAGGAGATTGGAGAAAAATCGGAGAGTTTCATAAATTGTGCTCTTTACCAGATGTGATTAAGCAGATGAATTAAAGGAGTGTGAAGTGGACAGGCCACGTAATGAACATTGGAGATATGACGAATGCATACAAATTCATGAAGAGACCACTTGGGGCATGAATATGAATGGAAGTTTAATTCTGTACTGAAATTGCAAGAGTACGGTAAAGCACGGGGCAGTGGAGATATGCCTCCATGCATATTAAGTCCAGATACAGCTTCACGCCCTTGTCGCCTTACACGCAGAATGATCCCCCGTTTCCTGCAAATACAAAGTTCTCCTTTATGCTTAACTAATTAAGCACGAAGGCATGAAGGCTTATGGGGGAGTGGATGTATAGATCCGTACTTTGGCACTTGGTGGAGGGGAGTGGTCAGGTTCACGCCCCTAGTGCTTTACCTCCGGGGAAAGAGCCCCCTGTACACATTGGATAAAGGCTGGGTGGACCCCAAAAGCGGCCTGGATGCTGTGGAGGAGAGATAATTCTTGACTCTACCGGGACTCGAACTCCTACCCCTTGGTCATCCATCCCGTAGGCAGTCGCTCTATTCCGGCTGAATATTAAAACGAATGGTAAGTAAACAGGAGGTGAGGATGTAGACTGGATTCGCTTGGCTCAAGTTATGATGTTGAGCTGTTGTGAGCACGGTGATGAACTTACGGGTTTCGTAGGAGGCGGGGAATTTATCGATTGGGACAGTTCAGTAACAAGAGACGTACTCAAGCGGTTAGTCGCTGGCTTCCCACCGCGGCAGTCCGGGTTCGATTCGGGATCTGGTCAAGTGAGATTTGTGGTGGACAGTGTGGCGCTGAGGCAGGTTTTCTCCGAGTACTTCGGTTTCCCCTGCCAATCTTCATTCCACCAATTGCTCCACAAGGACCCTCACCTATCATCTGGGGCTGGTACAATAGGCCAGAAGTGGCTGCAGTACAAGGGACTTAGTACCACCCACTAGCAATAAAAAAAAACAAAAGACGTATTTGATGAGACTCCCTGACGATGGTTCCAAATATTGGACCGAAATATGTGGCAACTATCAAGTCAGTGAAGTCAACGTGAACAGTTCGATTGATTTAATTTATTTACTGTTGTGTTGACGGCCAAGTACCATCAGTCAGTGAGCTGACGCTTCTGAAGAGGAACATTACCGAATTCAGTTAGTTCGCTTGCTGTTAAGTGAGTGTATCCTGTTAATTTCACATCTCGTGTCTGTGCCAGAAGCAGGGCATATCTGTCTAACAAGAAAACACAAGACAACCGTTGTTTAGAGGAAAAGTTGCTGTTTCCTTGTAACGCTCTTGTGCTTATATTTATTACGCATTGCCATAATGCAAAGGTTCTCGAATTTTCTGATAGTGAAACCCCTTAAAATAATACATAAATATAGATACTGTGACATGAAGCCTGAACACCGGAATAGTGGAGCCAGAGCAGACGTCCATTGCTAGGCAACGGCTCAGTAAACATATTCTCGCAGCAACGAATACGCACTCAACAATAGAAGAACCCTTTTCTAAGCAACTGCTCGGTAAACACAAAAATGGGATTGTTGATGGAAACGGTGTTTTCTCTTCGGTCCGTGCAAAGTGGTTGTAAAGAAGAGTAAGTTGAGTTCTGGAGTTCCAAATGACCAGTTATTCGAGAATTGGGCTCTGCGAAGGTAATTGAGAAGAGTTAGCAACGGGATAATTGGCAGTTGCAGCAGAAGAGAATTGAATGTAGGGAGTTGGCGGTTGGCAGATGATGGCAAGAAAGGAGTTAGGCTGTGAAAAGAAGACTTTGTATGTGCTTCAGTGACAGTGAGACTGTTATAAATCCGTTGCCAGGATACGACTAGTGAAGACTGAGAACACTAGTGAGTGTGTAACGGTGAACTGTGAAGTATGTAAATCAGCGATGGTGCTGTCATTGCCTGTAGTTCCTAGTGAGTGTATAGGTGTCAGTAAATCCAGTCATCCGGTTCAAACCTCGTTAATAGTTACCCTAAATACGTGACAGTACGTTAATCTCATCTCATTCAGTGAAAAGTGCACTTCTGCACATAGTTGCAGGTCCCTATCAGTCTGTACGGTGACAGCAGAAACATAAATAGCTTTACAGCCTCTCTACACCTACAGTAAGCTATAAACTGTTCCTGTACAGTCACGAAAAGTGCAGTTCTGCACACTGTTGCAGGTCCCCACCAGTCTGTACGGTAACCGCAGGAACCTAAATAGCTTTACAGTCTCTCTACACCTACAGTAAGCTATAAACTGTTCCTGTACAGTCACGAAAAGTGCAGTTCTGCACACTGTTGCAGGTCCCCACCAGTCTGTACGGTAACCGCAGGAACCTAAATAGCTTTACAGTCTCTCTACACCTACAGTAAGCTATAAACTGTTCCTGTACAGTCACGAAAAGTGCAGTTCTGCACACTGTTGCAGGTCCCCACCAGTCTGTACGGTAACCGCAGGAACCTAAATAGCTTTACAGTCTCTCTACACCTACAGTAAGCTATAAACTGTTCCTGTACAGTCACGAAAAGTGCAGTTCTGCACACTGTTGCAGGTCCCCACCAGTCTGTACGGTAACCGCAGGAACCTAAATAGCTTTACAGTCTCTCTACACCTACAGTAAGCTATAAACTGTTCCTGTACAGTCACGAAAAGTGCAGTTCTGCACACTGTTGCAGGTCCCCACCAGTCTGTACGGTAACCGCAGGAACCTAAATAGCTTTACAGTCTCTCTACACCTACAGTAAGCTATAAACTGTTCCTGTACAGTCACGAAAAGTGCAGTTCTGCACACTGTTGCAGGTCCCCACCAGTCTGTACGGTAACCGCAGGAACCTAAATAGCTTTACAGTCTCTCTACACCTACAGTAAGCTATAAACTGTTCCTGTACAGTCACGAAAAGTGCAGTTCTGCACACTGTTGCAGGTCCCCACCAGTCTGTACGGTAACCGCAGGAACCTAAATAGCTTTACAGTCTCTCTACACCTACAGTAAGCTATAAACTGTTCCTGTACAGTCACGAAAAGTGCAGTTCTGCACACTGTTGCAGGTCCCCACCAGTCTGTACGGTAACCGCAGGAACCTAAATAGCTTTACAGTCTCTCTACACCTACAGTAAGCTATAAACTGTTCCTGTACAGTCACGAAAAGTGCAGTTCTGCACACTGTTGCAGGTCCCCACCAGTCTGTACGGTAACCGCAGGAACCTAAATAGCTTTACAGTCTCTCTACACCTACAGTAAGCTATAAACTGTTCCTGTACAGTCACGAAAAGTGCAGTTCTGCACACTGTTGCAGGTCCCCACCAGTCTGTACGGTAACCGCAGGAACCTAAATAGCTTTACAGTCTCTCTACACCTACAGTAAGCTATAAACTGTTCCTGTACAGTCACGAAAAGTGCAGTTCTGCACACTGTTGCAGGTCCCCACCAGTCTGTACGGTAACCGCAGGAACCTAAATAGCTTTACAGTCTCTCTACACCTACAGTAAGCTATAAACTGTTCCTGTACAGTCACGAAAAGTGCAGTTCTGCACACTGTTGCAGGTCCCCACCAGTCTGTACGGTAACCGCAGGAACCTAAATAGCTTTACAGTCTCTCTACACCTACAGTAAGCTATAAACTGTTCCTGTACAGTCACGAAAAGTGCAGTTCTGCACACTGTTGCAGGTCCCCACCAGTCTGTACGGTAACCGCAGGAACCTAAATAGCTTTACAGTCTCTCTACACCTACAGTAAGCTATAAACTGTTCCTGTACAGTCACGAAAAGTGCAGTTCTGCACACTGTTGCAGGTCCCCACCAGTCTGTACGGTAACCGCAGGAACCTAAATAGCTTTACAGTCTCTCTACACCTACAGTAAGCTATAAACTGTTCCTGTACAGTCACGAAAAGTGCAGTTCTGCACACTGTTGCAGGTCCCCACCAGTCTGTACGGTAACCGCAGGAACCTAAATAGCTTTACAGTCTCTCTACACCTACAGTAAGCTATAAACTGTTCCTGTACAGTCACGAAAAGTGCAGTTCTGCACACTGTTGCAGGTCCCCACCAGTCTGTACGGTAACCGCAGGAACCTAAATAGCTTTACAGTCTCTCTACACCTACAGTAAGCTATAAACTGTTCCTGTACAGTCACGAAAAGTGCAGTTCTGCACACTGTTGCAGGTCCCCACCAGTCTGTACGGTAACCGCAGGAACCTAAATAGCTTTACAGCCTCTCTACACCTACAGTAAGCTATAAAGTGTTCCTGTACAGTCAGGAAAAGTGCAGTTCTGCACACTGTTGCAGGTCTCTTATCAGGCTGTACGGTGACAGCAGGAACCTAAATAGCTTTACAGCCTCAGTACACCTACAGTAAGCTATAAAGTGTTCCTGTACAATCACGAAATCTTTTTGAAATTGTTCCTCCTCTGTAGCTGCATTTTCCTAAAGCACGCGTGTTATATCCCAGAAGGTAAAACGCTTCATATTTTAAATAATTTTCGAGAATGCTTGCAACTTGCCTCTGCGGATATCGTGACCTCTTTGTGGGGTCGCGGCACTTACTTTGAAAAACCGCGCCATAATTATTGTTCCAAAGATAAAACCCATGCAGGTGTTTCTACTCGCATGAACGGGACATTGAAATTTGACATTCTCCTGTTTTACTTCCTTTTGAGCTGCAGTTTGAGCTGTATCCGGTTGAACAATACCTTAAAGTTTGTGCCTTCTACATGTTCCCACGATCCTCACATTGTGTTCTACGGGGGGATATGGCTGCACGTGTTTACTGTATTATTGTTCAGATGTTTGTGTTTTACCTTTGTAGAACTATTGTCATAAAATTTAAGGCTAAAACGTTTTGACGATTTGTGAAATACTGGAATATAACAAGCAATGGATCCTTTGAAAATGTGGCACATTTCAAATATTCTTCTCAGCACCCTGTTCTCAAACACCTTCAGTCTATGTTCCTCCCTTAATGTCAGAGACAATGTTTCACACCCATATAGAACCACAGGCAACTTTATAGTTTGGTACATTCTAATTTTTATATTTTTAGTCTGCAGATGAGAGGAAAAAAGGCTCTGGACTGAATGGAAGCAAGCATTACTCGACTTCAGTCTCCTCATAATTTCCTCCTGAAGCAGGTTTTGATTTGTTATAGTCGTCCCCTAATATGTGAACTGTGCTACATTTTCAAAACCTGTCTGTCTGCTATCTTCATGTCATGATTTTGCCCTGCATTCTGTTGACGATACATCAGCATATTGCCACTATTAGTGACTTGTAGGCGGGGTTTGGATTGGTGAATAGATTTATTGGATACTCACAAGTCATAACTATAGTTGGTTATAACACTCTAAAGATTACTGTAATTATAAAACACAAAGTCTTCAACGTCTGCTTACTTAGTCGTTGCTTGGCAACGAATCTGATCTGATTAACACTTCAATTCTTTAATACACAATATTAAGAAATGCACTACGTGTTGTACGTACATGTCTCAGAACCCCATAGAGACCACTGCCTTCATGGGTCCCATTACTGTTATTTCTACGCAACTCTTGTATTTGTATAAGCATATTCATTGCCACGGAAACATGTTTTAGCTAGCCGTTGTCTAGCAATGAACGTCTTGGCTATGCTTGTCTGACTGAACACTTCCGACGTTCAGGCGTCATGTCACAATATAGTATTTAGATTCCTCTATTAACTCCTGAAAGTCACTTCATATCACCTTCAGCTGTTCCCATGGCCGATGTAAAGCATCCGTTAAAATGCGAGGCCGTTGTAAAGGACGCCAACCTAGTTTACAACCTCTTTTCGGCTGTCCGCTATTTCTCTTTCGATTATTTCACATCTCCATTCCGTGCCTGGCGGATGTCTGCATCCACGATCTGAGGACACTTCGTACTGCTGTGCTAAGAGACGCCAAGTAGGCTATCACAGCGGTAGCTCTCTATAGAATCGTACTGGGAAGGAGCTTGGTTCGATTGTCGGCCTGGTCACCGGCTGTCCTGACTGAGGTTTTCCATGGCATTATATACAAATTCTGGGTTAGTACCTCGATTAGGTTAGGAGCATTTCAGGATCCATTTTGAATCATCGTTCGACGCTATACAGGGTGTCCCAGGAGGAAAGGTCAATATTGTAGGAGGTCACAGTATCGGTCATTCTAAGCAAAAGAAAAGTATATCTACATGAGTCCTATTCCGAACGGTTTCCGAGATAGGGCTATTTCATTGTAAAGTTCCAGGATTGTTGGTAAGAAAGAGATATTACGTACTGTTTCTAATACTGGTATTTGTTGTTCAAGTGACAAAGTTGGTACAGTTTACCCAGTGTAATACATTTTCGAAAATTCCACCGTCAGCATCAGTGCACCTCGCAACTCGTGTGAGGACATGGCGTGTTGCCAGTGTGTACAGTGTACTCTGTACTGTGCACTGTGTACTGAAATATCTGTATCTCGGAAACCTTTCGGAATAGGGCACATGTACATATACACTGCTTACAGTGACCGATACTGTGACCTGCCGGAATACTGATCTTTCCTTCTGGGGCATCCTGTGAATTATAGATACTGACATTGTCGTAAAGTATCACACGGAAACTCGAGACTCTTTTATCATGTTTAAATAGCCCATACTTAATGTTTCAGTAAGTACACAGGTTGGTCCAAAAAATGTACTCACTCTTTGATAGTCAATATCTTTGGAACAAAATGACATGTAGTTACAATTCTTGCGCGGTAGTGTAGGGTAATGTTTTCTCAACAGATGGCGAAGGTCACATGAGTCACGTGAGTGTCGTGCCGCGTGCGCGCTGCGAGCAGAAGACAGCAACAATGGCTGAAAGATTGTTTTTTGAGCAACGCAAGGCTGTCTTGAAGTGTTACTGGAAGTACGAAAACACTAAAGAGGTACGACAATGGCAGAATGAGTTTGGAACTCAGCCACCAACACGTCGAACAATTGCCCATATTTGGGATAAATTTGAAGCCGACGGTACTGTTCATGATGTGCGTAATCAAAGATCTGGGCGACCACGGATAGTAACAAGTCCAGCTTCCAGTGCTGTGGTGTTGCAACACTTTACACGATCACCGCAAAAATCTGTAAATCAGTGTGCACGCGAAAGTGGGGTAAGCCGATCAAGTGTACGGCGAATTGAACAAGCTGGTGCTCCACCTCACTACCACCGAGATGTCAGGGCGTACTTGAATGACACTACCTGGACGATGGATAGGTCGAAGAAGTGCTATTGTGTACCCACCACGGTCTTCAGAACTAACACCTCTCGACTTCTACCTATGGAGAACCTTGAAGGATGAAGGTTATCGACAAAAGCCAGCTACACTGAACGCGCTACGAGAAATCATCGAAGCGTCGTGTGCAGGCATCTCACCGGACACACTGACAGCCGTAGTTCGCTCAGCAGTTCGGCGGCATCGACGCTGTTTAGCCGTTGATGGTGGTCACTTCGAACACATACAATGACTCTCTCTCTCCGCGCAAGAATTGTAACTACTAATTGTACTAACTCAAAGAGTGAGTACATTTATTTCGATCTAAGTCATGTATATTCGTGCAGAAGGAATTCCAGCCGATTACAGGATCATAGGAATATTAATTTGTGATATGGACATGCTTTTACACAGTTCCCGAACTGACGCTATGACAGTAATACTACTAATGCCATTATGAGCCGGGGTAGCACTGTCAGTATAGCGATTGGCTGCGGGCTGGACGACCGAGGGGTCGGAGTTCGAGTCCCAGTAGGGTCAGAATTTTCTCTTCTCCATATCGTCCAGACCGGCTCTGGGGCCCAGCTAGCCTTCTATCCAATGATTACCGGGGAACTCTTCATCCGGGGGTAAAACGGCAAGGGCGTGAAGCTGACCACTCACCTCTTGCCTACAGGGACTCGAACTCCGACCCCTCGGTCGTCCAGCCATTAGCAAATAGGCAGTTGTTCGCAGAACTTGTTGGTTTATATTTTGGTAGGATACACAAGAAACGAGTAGTATGACCCCACAGTCGTGAGACAGTAAGATATGGTCAGTCCCGCGGGACTTGAAACAGGGAATGAATGTGCTGGCTAGGGCCAACAGCAGTTTACCCGACCGATTGAAAAATTAATTAGAATCCGTTGGATATGAATTTCCCACAGCGATGGTCATGAAGAATACCAATCTTCTGGGATATGACGCCGTGTAGTCTGATAGTTAACGTCGTTTCGGACGAACCTGATGTCTTCAATGTTCCGCAGTGGTTACTGATTACTGATTACTGTCCGTCTGCTTGCTTCTTGTTAGTTGGCTGCTTTAAATAGTCATACAACCAGAAGATGGAGACAGATAATTGCTTCGAAAAGTCGGTAAAGTTCTATATGACTGCATAACGGCACATCATCAGAGGACAGTCCTCTTCATTGCAAAATACATCTTATTTCCATCAGTCACGGATTTGAGTTCCTGACTTGGATCGCTGAGATCCGAAGTTTTCTCCTTAAGAGTTCGTAACTTCTGGGATATAACGCCGTGTAATCAGTTGAATATCAACCGACGTTTCATAGAAACATGTCGCCTCCATTATCAGGGTCAAGCCATACAAGAAACCAGCGTTATGTTCCTCAGAAACGTCGGTTGTCTTTCAACGGACTACACGGCGTTACACCCCGGTAGACAACTCTTCATAACCACCGATGTGAGAAGCTCAAATCCTGCATATGAAGCTCTTCTCCTCTAAGTGTTAACGCCCGAGCAGTGAATGCGCGTGAATTAGGGACGTTATAGATATAGAGGAGCAGATGTGCAGCCACCACGCCCCCTCATCGCCACTTTAGGAGCAGCTGGCGTGTCCGTCCACGCTTTGTCCATATGACCACTGTTAATTGCGTTGGACATGGCGAGATTCATCGACTATCATGCGCTCAGTATTACTCGTATTATACTAACCTCTTCTCACCGCCCCTTTGTGCAACCTCTCTTCACGCTTCTAAAGCATTATTCGAAGACTGCATGTTTCGCGGCCCAACTGGTTGCCATCAACAGGTGAACACGTCGTACAGCTCCACAGCTCGTGCGTACAACAAAATAATCACGGTATCATATTTTAAAAATATAATTTTCAAATATTGTCACGATTTTATGTAGTGACTATAGACGGGGTTTGGATTGGTAATTGGATATTTGACCACTTACAGACCGTAACTACAAGTAACTATAGCGCTATCGCTAATTCAAACACTTTACAGTTCACTACAGCATGCACTAAGTCTTCTCAGTCTGCTCTCTTGGCCGGTTGTCGCCCGGTAACGGCTTCCAACGCCGTAGAACACTCACCTCCCATGTTCACGGCTTCACGACCTCGCTGGCTGTCACCTGTCTCACTGCAGCTCCCGAGGTGAAGTAACTGGCTGCCAAAGTCGCTCGCAACGCACAGTCGACTCCATCGCCGGAGAAATTCCGTCTTCCTTGTGATGTACCTGCACGCGCTCTGACTCCTTCCGTTATTTACTCCATCAGATTGTGCTCCACAACTTCTCAGTTTGATGTTAGGACGGTTTTGGAAGAGCAGTTTCCTGGACCTTCATATGAAGTGGGGGACAAATTCGTTTGCCACCAATTGCACAGTTGTCTTTCTGCTTGACGTCTTATTTTGGGGTTTTGTAAGGCCTCGCCGTAGCTCGCTGGCTTCCCACCGCGGCGGCCCCTGTTCGATCCTGGGTCTGGTCAAGTGGGATTTGTGGTGGTCAAAGTGGCGCTGGGGCGGGTTTTCTCCGAGTACTTCGGTTTCCCCTGTCAATCTTCATTCCACCAAATTCTCCATCATCATAATCACCCGGGGCAGGCTACAATAGGCCAGTCAGTGGCCGCCGTGCCGAGTCGACCTAGTTGGACTCCACCTCCACACTAAACCAAAATTGGGGTTTTCTAAAAGATAATGTTTACATCGCTTCCTCGACTGTGACACCATGTAATGTGATAGTTCGGTTACCCTAAGCAACTTGTCTCTCATTGTACGATGTGTTCTAATATACAAATTCTGTATAGCGTTGCCTCTACTTAGAAGTTACCTGTATGAGGTTTGAGGTTTCTACAATTATGAAGATTTGTATTGTAATTTTCTTTGTCACGATGGGACCAAGTTTTAAATATTCGTTGGCATAAAAGCCGGAGAGTCCACATAATGTTTGCGAACAGTCCTCAACAGAGTGACAGCTACTCCTGTAACAGGCCGTGGCGGCCCATAGGCTTGTGAGACGTCGAGACTCCCATCGGCTCACAGATGGCGGTGAGGTCAGCCTTACGCGCCGGCCGCACCATCATCCCCCAGGAATCTTTGTGATACTCATTTCTGGTAGAGGCTGAGTCGACGCCAGGCCCATAATGCGGCTAGAAATATCAGGTAAATTGAAAAAATCCAATAACATCGGTAATCGAGCTCGCGACCTTCCGGCTTGTAAAATAGTGCCTCAGCAAACTACGCTAACAAACCTGACGAGCGTTTACTGAAGTCGACGCCGCAGTACTGCATCGCGCACGGGACGAATTGTGATATCACCTGGACATTTGCACTGTAACCAGGAGGACGCACGTCAAACATCGTAAGTAAAAATCTGGCGTCCTTTCTGTACGTTTTACCGGAAGAGGAATTCTTTAGATCTAAAAGTATTGCTAATTCTTTCATACTGTCACGGTTTTAGTGACTATAGACGGGGTTTGGTGTGGCAGTCGGAATTATTGAGCACTTAAACTCGTAACGACAAGTAAGGACTCAGCTCTCAGTGTTTTGTACACATCACATATCACTATAGGACACACTAGGTCTTCTCAGTCTGTAGTCTTCACTAGTCGTTGCTTGATAGTGGTTTCCAACGGCTGACGTTCCCCTTCCTCTGGGTTCCATTACTTTCCCCGGCCTTAGCTACCAGCTTCTAACAACAACTCATAACGACTGAGCCCCAGTAGCTCTCTGGCTCATTAACTCACCGGCTAATTCTTCACTAACTCCAGCTCCTAACTTGTCCTGTATATAACATCTCGACACGGACCGCGTAGAAAACACAGCTCCTTTCTTGCAGTGCAGTTGATGCCGTGTAAATGTTGCGTTCGTGTTTGTTGGAGCAATTACCTAGCAACGGCTGTTATGTAGTCGCTTATTTCGTGGTCGTTACCTAGCAACTGATGTGCATGCCACAGTATATTTTCTACAGGATTCCTGCAGTGACGGTGGAAATGGAAGCTTGATTCAGATATGTCTAGGTGCCATGAGTAAAAATGTTATGTATCTAAGGTCTCTCCTTACAGGTGGAGTAACCTGAACGTCTGTTAAGAAGCATTCGTTGTGCTGAGATGGGCTCTAGAAGAGGTGTTTGTCGTTGCTAGGCAACTTTCAGCTTAAACGAAAGGTAAGGCTCATTTTAATGAAGGCAGTGATTTCATTGTTTACGAAACTAATTTTGAATGCATCTCACGAAACTTGACTTCTGTACATGTTGTATTTTCTAAAGGGTTCTGACGATGGTGGATGACACACAGAATTACTGGGTTTTTGGACTGTTTCCATCGTCCGAAATTCTAGGTAATAGAGGACACGGCGTTTCGGAAACTGGCTCTGTTTCCGTCTTCAGGTGAGAAAGGAAGACACCTACTCAGTTGGGCCTCTTAGGAAAAACCAGTCTCAATCACTGGACAACTCCTGTCGGATTTACCCAGCTATTTCAACATATAAGACTAGGCTAGTTCAGCGAGAGATAACAAGAAACCATATAATAAAAATTGTGATAGAGCACGCACAGGAGTGGAAGTAGGATATAAAATGGAGTAGAAACTTATGCTACAAACCTAGCCAACAAACCAAGTGCATGAGAATCAATGCGAAGAAATGGGGAAAAATTGTGGAGACATTAATATCTACCAGCAGTGCAGGAGTAACCTGAAAACTTGGGACTGAAACCTTATGGAAATTCATGAAGCATCTGTCACATCATACAGAAGTTTTCTGTGAGTTAGAAACCTCACTGCTGATGAGAGGAATCCAGATAGGATAAATGTCCAAACGGGGTTGGCTGATTGGATTGGTTAAGCGTGCCATATGGGCCGATTCCTTATACTTTCTATACCTTCTATTACATTCAGTTTCCAAAATCCTAGCATCATCCCAGCCTACCCTGTGCCGCTCTTCATAGGCATGTTGGGCTAATTTTGATTTTCTAGAAGACCCTGTTGGAGATTGTGCCTGTGTTCACGGAGCCGCACGGCTAGAGGCCTGCCTGTTTCCCCAATGTAGCTTCTTCCCCATTCGCATGGAATACTGTAGACGCGCTGTGCCGTCTGTTGCGGATCTCTTTCCGGTCTGGTTTTCGTGAGTGAACTCCTAAGTGTGGGTTTAGTTCTGAAGATCGTCCTGATGTTGTATCGATTTGAACTTCTCAGAAACACCCTTCACCTATGGGGCTTTTGCTCTTTATTCGGACACCTGCTACCCTTGGAGTCAATGAAACCTTGCGGATAACCGTTGAGCTGGAGATCACTTCCCAGGCCGCTGATTTCTTTAACCAGGTCTTGTTCTTGGCATAGGGTGGAAGCTCTGTTGTGCAGACTCCGAATCAAACCTCTTTTCACATGCCGCGGATTGTCAGAGTTGAAGTTGAGGTACGGTATCTGGATACCCCTCATCAGTGACTCACAGCGTCCTGTATCGGCTAATATTTGTTTTGCCGATCAAAGTGGCCGCGCTCACTCGAACGCCGGAATCGTGGGCCTTTTTCAGTTTATTGTGCCTTTATATTGTTCTTTGTGTATGTAGGTACCTTACGAGGGGCTGATCCCCCTCCAAGGAGCCCTACCGACTGTGTATAAAATTAAGAAACTGAAAAAAACAAAGGCTGTAGAGCCTTAGATAGATATTTGTTGTTTGATCGACCGCAGTGGGGTAATATTTGTTTGCTGATAGACTACAGTGACCCACAGCAATTTAAATTCAGAGATATTTTATTTCTGATCTACTGCAGTCACTTCTTCCATAACGTTAGCTTCCTATAGATTGCTTAATGTGAAATATGAATAACGTTTTCAGTATTACAGTAACACAGTTCGCAGTCTGTCTGCGAGTGCTGTGTCGTTACTTTAGCCCTTGAGCTGTTCCCTCTCTGCCTCCACCCCCTCCCGCCGAGAGCCATATTGTTCTGTCAGGAATAGTTAGGTTTCCTCCCATGTAGTTCTGCTTTCGCTGTAATAAATTCCAGAATGTAGTCATGTTGCCGTTCACAGCGGTTGAGTACCTCAGGTCTTTCTGCTTATTACGAGAAGGAATGATGAAGTGGGTGGGTACACACAAGGGAATGGCTGATCGCACTGTAATTACTTACCATTCATATTGTTAACGTACATCGGTACCTGATCTTGTATGTGATGTACGAATCGTTTCACGAAGAAAGAGTTCGTTGCACAACGGTTAAACATTCCGAAAGAAATAACTCGAGTTACATGCTGCGTATAATAGTCCTGCCGTTGTGAAATCAGCATCTTTCATCTAAGGTTATTCATTCTGGTGTCTCAATTTCTCATACTCATAATCCTTTTGTAATATCCAGTACTGAAAAAGGTAAAAGCTATCCCTGTAACAGGCCGTGGAGGCCCATAGGGTTGTGAGACATCGAGGCTCCCACATTTTCTAGACAATCGGCTCATAGATGGCGGTGTGGTTGTCAGCCTTCATACCGGCCACCCTTAGAGACTGAGCCCAACCCAGGACCATAATGCGGCTGGAAGGATCAGATAAATTGAAAAGAATTCAATAACATTGGGAGTCGAACCCGCGACCTTCCGGTTTGTAGCATAGCGCATCAACCAACTACGCTACCGCGAGATCCTCAATTTTCTGGTGTCCCCCCCCCTTGGGTACTATAGCCCCAGTGGGCCTAGGCCTACCTCCATGAACTTCCGTTCACTTCGGTTTTTCTAGATCCTACACAGACGGTAGGACTCCTTGGGCGAGTGATCAGCTCGTCGCAAGGCCTCTATCTGTAGACAAACACAGAAAAACGCACACAAACATCCATGCCCTGAGTGGGATTCGAACCCACGATTCCGGCTTCCGAGCGAGCGAAGACAGTGCATGCCGTAGACCGCTCGGCTACCGTGACCGGCGGTGTAATTTTACCTAGCTAAAGAAACTACGATAATAAGACTAATTAACCAAAACTGGTTTAATTTTAACTAGCTCAGAATTATCATATCGATTTTTTAATTAGAACCAGAATAACTATAACAACAATTTAAGGCTGGCGAAGAATTAGAAAGACGTTTGAATTGCGAATAGAGCATACCCTTCGGAGCACTGGGACCAAGGTTTGTATAATTGTCAGTACCTGTTTACAGTGTATAACTAAAAACTTACATAGTAAACAAGGCCGCGCCATAGTTCAAGCTGTTAGTCGCTGGCTTCCCACCACCGGGTTCGATCCCGGGTCTGGTCAAGTGGGATTTGTGGTGGACAAAGGAGCACTGGGACGGGTTTTCTCCGAGTACTTCGGTTTCCCCTGCCAATATTCATTCCACCAATTTTTCCATCATAATCACCCGGGGAAGTCTACAATAGGCCAATCAGTAGCCGCCGTGCCGAGTGGACCCAGTTAGACTCCCCCCCCCACTAAGCGAAATTAAAAAATATATTAATTACATAGTAAACAACAAGATGAACTTCCCTGATGGTAAACATTGGCCAGTGGGTAAGGGGGGGGGGAAATAATAACAGAGACAGTTGAGAGTGACCGTATAAGGATATCAGAGATTCCTTTAGCAATGGAAGGACCGCTGGTGCAAGTGTGTGCGTGCAGAAAGGTGGTACTTGGAGGGTGACTAGTGTAGTTTTTAGCCTACTTCCCTTATTTTGAAAAAAAAAAAATAAAAGTAGGCTTATATGATTAGTGTTTCCTCCCTTTCTGTTAACTTTTGAATGCCTGAACCAAACTTTATGAAACTTGGTATGTATATCATGGCACTGGAGCCCATCTCGACGGCATACTTCATAAATGCCTTTCATCACTTCAGAGTCAGAATTACTTTGCGACTGGCGGTTGTCTTGGCGACAAGCTTGTTGAGACCCACGACCAGTATTTTTTTCCAACTGAACACCTGGGTCTGTCGTTTACAATTACTGATGGTCCTCGCCAGCGCAGTCATTCTCAGGTCCGAGTCCCACAGTACTCATGATCACATTCTACTATCTCAGATTCGGGGCTCTCCCATCCTGGAGGGCCAGGTCCCTGTATTTATATCCCCAGGAACAGGGTTGTCCAGTTATACCCCCAAGCACTGGGTTTCCTCTTTGTCGCCTCCTACAATTCCCAGTGCTACGGTGGAGCTATCGACCCCTCCTCTACACGGTTCCATCAGTTCAGTCTGTCTGTATGTGTATATATGCTCTGTAAAGACGTTGCCACGGCAACTAATACATAAGCAACACTAGAAGAATTGTTGGACACGTCGTTTTATGCGCGTTCCTCGTAATATAAAAGGAAAGCTGGTCATTAGTTCTTCCAAGAACTTCTTGTTTACGTATCGGTTTTACCAGAAGTTATGGCTGGATTCCTAGAACTTCATCTTTCTGAGTACTATACGAAGTCAGGAAGTTTGAGGTTCTTACAGGGATTAATGTGAGGTTTGCGGTCTTGTGGGTTCTGTGTTCGTCGATAGGTAAAGACATTTCTGAGGAACCTGCCTCCGTCTTCATGGTCGAAATGTAATGCATAAGTATGGAAACTGGGCATTGCTGGGAAACGTCGGTACTTATATACCAAACTATAAGGCGTCACATTCCAGATTACTGTGCTGCTATTCATAGATGCTGCGGAATGATATGAGTGTTATGAATTGTGCGGGTCTCATATGTTTTATGTCATGTTCTGAAGAAAGTGGTACGATTGCGTGTATTTTGGAAGGGGTATTATGCAGTAGGTAGGCTATATAGCGTCCAGTGGTAGGATGGTGAATGAGTGATGAATTGGAAGGGATAGGGAAGGATGACCTAACCCTTCCAGAAGCACTGTGGCACTGGGGTAGACTCAGCCTCCAATAGAAATGAGTACCACGAAAATTTCTGGGGATAAAGGGCGGCCGGTCGGCCGGCGCCTAAGGCTGACACCCTCACCGCCATCTATGAGCCGACTGTCTAGAAAATGTGATAAGCCTCATAAACTCGCAGGCCTCCATGGATAGCTGTAGTTTTTACTAACTGATACATGAACGAGAAAGAAAGATTTATACCTATTTAAAAGTAATGGGTCCCATCAGCACAACGTTTGACCCACCAAGGGTGCTCAGACACTAGAATAAAAAACATTAACGCCCTGCCTTAACGACAAATTTATATGGAAACGAGGGGACAATAAAAGCAAGAGGCAGAACAAGAATTACAGCTCTTGAATAAAATTTATGCGACGAACAGCGAAATACACTTTGATGGACCATAAAAAGCAGCGAGGAACTGAAACAGAACCCATATTTGACAAAACTTGGAAGTGTGAAACCATTTTAATACGACACTCCGACGGAAAGCAAGGAAACGGACTTAGAAGCTCCAAACCGTGTGGTTCAGTGAACTCGAGAAGGTTTTGAAACAGATGAAAAAGGCTGGAACGGGTCAACAAGGGCCCCACTCCCTGATTTCGACATAATGATGGGGATGGTCACGACATTTGTCTGATAATAAAAAAAAATGGTAAAGCTATCCTTGTAACAGGCCGTAGAGGCCCATAGGGTTGTGAGACGTCGAGGATCCCACATTTTCTGTAGACAGTAAAGTTATGAAGTTAAGCTCCACACCAAGTAGAGACGTATGGGGGAGGGGAATTTGCTTTTTACGCTCGCTGTTCAGAATGCTTTGAAACAAGGAGATGTTTTATCGCCATTGCTTTTCGTTTTATTTCAGAGTACGTGATTACAATGAGTGTAGAATCAGGAGGGATTGAAATTGAATATGGCAAATCACCCTCTGGTCCTTGCTAATTATATTGTCATCACGTGTTCGAGTGACTATACACGGGGTTTGGATCGGTAATCGGATTTATTTAACTCATACGGATCCTTGGCTACAGAAAAGAAAAAACTCCGGGCCTGTAGTCCGCAAGCGAACTATACCGACCGAGCGACCGCCGCTTGTCGGCGAAGTTAGTGCCAACTTTTGCGGATAGAGGGTGTCGCGTGGTCAGGCTACAATAGGCCAAGCAGTGGCCGCCGTGCCGAGTGGACCCAGTTGGACTCCACCCCCCCCCACCCCCACTAAGCGAAAAGTACTAACGTCTCATGCTTCCAGAAGAGCGGGTAATATTTTGGGATCAGAATCTGCAATAACCTGCCATCTGATCTCAAAAGTCTTGTGAATGAAAAGGCACTATTTAAAATAGCACTAAAACGATGCTTAAACACACGTTGGTTGAGGGGCTATGCTGCAAGTCGGAAGGTCGCGTGTTCAAGTCCCGATGAGGTCGTTGGATTTTTTTCAGTTGACCTAATCCTTCCGGCCGCACTAGGCCATGGGGTTTACTCAGCCTCTAACAGAAATGAGTACCAGGAATTAATTAAAGAATTTTCCTGGGGAGTAAAGCGCGGCCGGGGCGTAAGGCTGACAGCCTTACCGCCATCTTTAAGCAGATTGTCTAGATAATGTGGGAGCCTCAACTTCTCACAACCCTATGGGCCTTCACGGCCTGGTACAGGGATAGCTTTACTTTACTTTTTACTTTACTCATTTTACTGTATTATCATCTGAAAAGTGGTTCGTCCATTTAAAGCTTGTATAAATATGTTTTATTAACGTCACGTGTAATCACTATGTTTTCTTAGTTTTTCTTATGTGAAAAATTTAGTTGTATTTTTTTTTATTTATATTTCACTCCACGAAACACGCGGTAGCGCAGTTGGTTGAGGCACTGTGCTACAATCCGGACGGTCGCAGGTTCGATGCCATTGGATTTTTTCAATTGATCTAATCCTTCCAGTCGCACTATGGCTGGGGTCGACTCAGCCTCTAACAGAAATGAGTACCAGGAATATTATCGGAGGTAAAGGGCGGCTGGCGCATAAGGCTGACAACCTCACCGCCATCTGTGGGCCGATTGTCTAGAAAATGTGGGAGCATCGACGTCTCATAACGCTGTAGGCCTCCACGGCCCGTTACGGGGATAGCTTTACCTCTTTATGACATCCTGCGGTCATTTCGACTAGCCTTTGATGCAGGGAATGCTGTTTAATGTAATGTAACTTTGTAATGATGACACAGCTTTCAGCTTCTCTGCTGACGCACCCTTAAAGGCGTTTTATGAAGGGCGCTCCATATATAATGCCTCCTATTTTTTGTGTTAATCTGTAACGTCTGAGCTGGATGTTGGTGGTGGTGTAGTAAAATAGTAAAATAGGAGGCATTATATACGGAACGCTCCTCGTAGACACTGCTAACCAGTCGACGCGAACGGCTCTGTACAGAACACACGTTGTGCGTCACTGACAACGAAATTGGATCTTTTAAACTTTGGGGGGTAGGTGGTGGAAAAAAGTTGGAAATCACCGGTCGTCTAGTTTTGTTATTTATGGATAGACCTGGCGTACAAATCACCATGGTGCTGTGGGATGCGCCTAACATATGCTAGAGTTTGCTTATATTCTGGTTAATTACTAGATGCCAATTACCGTCATGGGAGATCGGATTACGACGCACGTCCATCCCGCATCTGGAGTGTGAATATTCATTAGGCCGTCGCCTGTAGCAACAACAGGACTGCTTTATAGTGTGTGATGTATGGAGAGGATTTGTAGCAAGCCAGACAAGAGGCGTGGGTGGCCGGGGGGGCCGTCACTTGCCTCTCTGCAGTTCCCATACATACACTGAACTCGGCATTTGTCACTTTCATACTCACAATAAATCTTGCAATACTATCGTAGCAAACCGAAAATATGATTACTTTCTGAATTGTGGGAAAGACAGAAGGAAAGAGACGAGTAGGAAGACAGACAAAGGTTGGAAGAGAAGGGATGGAATGCTAAGGGTAAAGTTATTCCTGTAACAGGTTATGGAGGCCCGTACGTGGAGGTTCCCACATTTTCTAGACAGTTGATTCACAGATGGCGCTGAGGTTGTCAGCCTTACGCTCCGGCCGCCCTTTACCCTCAGAATATTCCTGGTGCTCATTTCTGTTAGAGACTGAGTCGATACCAGGCCCATAGTGCGGCTGGAAGGATTACGTCAATTAAAAATCAAGCGACCTCATCGGGAATCGAACCCGCGACTTTCCTGCTTGTAGCAGAGTCCCTCAATCAACTACGCTACCGCTTGCGGACGTGATAGTATGAACTGGACTGATCCGGCTCAGGATAGGGACCAGTGGAGGGCTCCTGTGAACACGGTAGTGAAACTTCTGGTTCTTTAAAACGTTTGAAAATTCTTGACTGGCTGAGCGACTGGCGGCTTCTCAAGAAGGTTGAGATTTTCATAGCCGTGAATGTGAAGAGTACTACTGAAATTTCACCACTGCGTCCTTCTTCACGGTGGGGGCTGCCTACACACTGCCAGATGCTTGTTTGACTTACTTTTGGACGCAGGAGCTTGAGACACTGTTTCTCCGAAATTTCGGTGAACCACTGGTGTACGTCGGGGTAAGGTAGTTGGTTAAGGCACTATGCTACAAACCGGAAGGTCACGGGTTCCATTCCCGATGAGGTCATTGTATTTTTCAATTGATTCGACCCTTCCAGCCGCACTATGGCCCTGGGGCCGACTCACCCCCTAACAGAAATGAGTACCAGGAATATTCCTGAGGCTAAAGGGCGGCCGGCTGGCGCGTAAAGCTTTACAACCTCACCGCCATCTGTGAGCCGATTGTCTAGAAAATGTGGGAGCCTCGACGGTCTGTTACGGGGCTAGCTGTACCTTTTTATGCAAACAAGGCTTTACCCGGGATCAGCATGGCTGAAAATCGGAATTAGCCAACCCTTGTCATCGAAACTCTCCCATAATGGGTGTTAGGAATATCTCTGTCCTACGGTTTAGATCCTGAAGTCGCGTCACAAACAGGCGGAGGGGCAGATATTGGGGGTTCCAGTCCAGATTTTTGTGTGGCCTTCTGTAGCCAGCCGCACAGAAATATTTTACACACTCCCAGTGTTACCGACCGTCCCAAAGTAGCCTACGTCCCTAATTCATAATAATATAAACTAATTAGTGGTATTTTTAATATTATTCTATTAGGATTCGTGCCGTGTTGCTTTACAACAGAACCATAACAAGTAAAGCTCTTCCTTGCTTCATGAATTAAGCACCACGCTGGGAAGACGTATGGGGGTTGGAGATATAGCTCCACTATTCTTAGCATCGGCACAAGATAAAAGAGACGAATGGTCATCTTCAAGCTGCAGCCGCTTCATTCCCCGAGTACCCATTGGATAGGAGGCTGGGTGGTCCCCAGAGCCGGTATCGACGACGTGAAGAGAAAAATAATGCCGTAGAAGGCTCGAACTCGGACCCCTTTGCCGTTCAGCTTTCAGCAAGTCGCTGTACCGACTGCGCTGTTGTCTATACGATTGATAATTTCGTAAGTTAATTCTGAATTGTAACTGGCCGTGTTGTCTGATCCGTACAGACTGAAGACTAAACATAGCAGAAGGCCGTTGGAAATTTTGCGTTCTGCATTACGAAGTACACCTTTTCCCGTCTTGTTTGTGGCGTTTTCCCACTGTGGCCCAGCTGTAAGACAGGTGCGCCAGCAGCGGATGCATAAATATATTCATTCTATGTTGGGAGTACGTCAGACACCCACAGGGACAGGAACTGGGTAAGTTTTGCATTTAATGAGTGTTTAGTTTGCCAGAAGTATTTCGTTTCTTTTACCTCAGGACAAGGGTTGGGTACATTCACCTTTTATAATAAGAAAGTGTGTTCGGGTTCAAGGTTTACAAAGTACAGGCACACGTTGCTGTCACGATTTTAGTGTGGCTGCAGACAGAGTTTCTATTGATGACCGGATTCATTTGGCTCTTTGATACACAACGCGTGACTACACGTCTTCATTGTCGTTGCTTGGTGGCGGCATCTAACGACGGATATTCCCCTTCCTCCCAGTTCCCGAACTGTCCCCGGCCTCAGTATCTATTTCTCACAGCAACAGCTCACAAAGACTGAACCGCAACAGTTCTCTTAACTCACTGACTCACCAACCGACTCAACTGTCACTAACTCACTGACTCCTGACATGTTCTTACAACATCTCGGCACGGATCGCGTAGAAAATACCACTTTCCATTATTGTATCCCTGTTGCCGTGGAAACATGTTTGTGGAGCCGTTACTTAGCAACGGCTGTTGTATATTTGCTTATGTCACGGTTGTTGCCTAACAACGGGTATACATGCCATAATACTGTAAATGTGTATTATGACAGAATAAAACTGTAATTTCAAATTAACATTACGGTGAAAGAATTATAAGCACAAAAAACAAATTGAGAAATTTATATTTTGAACAGAACTGTCTTCTGGATTGTATATAACACTGTGTAATTCGGACAGCCCGACGTTTCGGAGGAACATGGCTCGCGGTAGCGTAGTTCGTTGAGGCACTATTCTACAAGTCGGAAGGTCGCGGGATGGAATCCCGATGACGTCATTGAATTTTTTTCGATTTACCTAATCCTTCCCTCCGCACTATGGCCCTGGGCTCGACTTAGCCTCTAACAGCAATGAGTACCAAGAATATTGTTGGAATATTCTTGGGGGTAAAGGGCGGCCGGCGCATAGGTCTGACAACCTTACCGCCATCTTTGAGCCGATTGTCTATAAAATGCGGGAGTCTTGATGTCTCACGACCCTATGGGCCTCCAAAGCCTGTTACTGGGTTAGCTTTACTGACTTTACTTGATTGACTGAAGCTAGTTTTTCATACAGTCAATTCAGTGCGCTGCACGAGATTTCAAACAGGACAACAGGAACTAGCAGTCCGGAAGACGGAAGCAAACTTGACGGAACAAAAACATAAATCACTGACAGAGCTTGTTGACACCCTAATTACAAGCAAGCCTGCTTTCCTTTGAAGTGACACTGGCCGCTTAGAAAAACGGCGCGCCCGACAATTCTTCTGTTGTTGTGTGTACACTATTTGCCGCCGTAACGTTTTTATCGAGCCGTTGCCTAGCAATGATTGGGGGATACGATTGATGGTAGGGATTTATAATGTACGCCGTTGAGATTGGCTCAGGTACCATGATATGCATACCAACTTTCATAAAGATTTGTTCCGGCATTCAAAAGTTAAGAGAAGGGGGGATACCTAGACACACAGACACCACGGAGATGTCATAAGCTAGGATAAAGAAGGAAGGTAAAGCATATAGGTTAAACAGAATAGAAGTGGAAACTAATTGCCTTCTTCTTCGTATGTTTCCCTTTGGACAGTTTCTTGTTTCTTCATTATAAAGTTGCCCCGTTGTCAGAGTTTTGTGGAGACGGGGTGATAAATGAATGCAGTGGTTATGACTGGGGTGAAAGCGGTTCTTCCTTCCCTTACTGCACTGATACAAGACACCACGACTCGGTGGCTGGAGGGAGCGACGGACAGGCATTATGCCATAAATGTGGGGATGTACAGGTATACGTACATATTGTCACGTGATATCGTGACTGTACGCGGGGTTTGCATTTGTAAGTCGCTAATCTGCACACGTCACAGTTCACTGTAGCACACGCTAATTCTTCTCAGATCCTCGCTAGCTGGCGACTCTTTCGCCGCAAGCACGTCACGGCAACACACACTGTCGGCTGACTAAATCAGAATCAAGTCAGAGTTACTTTACGAGTGGCGGTTTACCAGCAATCAGATCGTCTTTGCGCCAAGCCCCTTGAGGATCACGACCAGAGTTCTTCTTCTACTGAACGCTTATGTAATATCCTCTCTGACGATAGTGTACGTTCGAACGTGCTTGACGGCCGGTGTTCGTTTCCTGGAAAGAGGAATAGGTTTTTTGTCTTCCTCAAACCGATTGAGGAGCGAACCCAGCCTTCTCTAGAGTGGTTGTTTGGGACTGTTCTCTCCAAGGGATAAAGTGGCCGAGCCGTGAAGCTGACCACTCACCTCCATCTAGAGCCGAGGTCAAGAATGTTGGAGCTGTACCTACACTCCCTCCATACGTGTTCATGGCTCAGTGCTTCATTAGTTAGGCACAGGGACAGCTTTACATTTTACTCCGCACGACACGTAGGAACTGGTATTGGATGGAGCACTGGTACATTATGCTTTGCTTCTGACTTCTTTTGAGTAACATTTTCGCGTAAGTCAAAAATATGTTCCTTAAGGACTTTACAGAAGTTACTATGATTGCCTTAAAGAAAAAGACAAAAGCTACAAAATGCAGCGACCATCGCACAATAAGCCTTATTGCACATACAGCAAAGATAATAGCAAAGATACTTTAAAGAAGAATTCAAAGGAAAATATAGGATATACTTGGAGAAGATCAGTTTGGATTTAGAAGAGGAAAAGAAACCAGGGATGCAATCGGGATGATGAGAATTATAGCAGAACGAACTTTGGAGATAGATGAAGAACTGTGTGTTTGCTTCATAGACTGGCGGAAGGCATTTGACCGTGTAAACTGGACCAAATTAATGCAGATCCTAAAGGAAACAGGTATCGATTGGCGTGAAAGAAGATTGATTAGCAAATTGTACATGGATCAGAACGTTAGAGTACGACTGGACAGAGGAGAGACAGGAAGTGTGCAGATTGGAAGAGGAGTTCGACAAGGATGCTGTTTATCACCAATTCTATTCAACTTGTACAGCGAATGCCTTACCAAGGAAGCTCTGGATGGGCTCGGTGACTTCAAAGTAGGAGGGCAAATTATTCAAACTGTGAAATATGCAGATGACCTTGTGTTAATGGCTAAGGAAGAAACTGTGCTACAGGGCATGATTGATAGACTAATTGAAATTGGAAGGTGCTATGGCATGGAAATGAATGTGGAGAAAACAAAAGTAATGAAAATTTCGAGACAACCAACCCCAGTCACAATAAAGATAGACCAAAAACAAGTGGAGAATGTGAAATGTTTTAAATATTTGGGTAGCTTGTTAACAGATGATGGAAGGTGTACTTGTGAAATTAAATCCAGGATTGCCATGGCAAAAGCTGCATTTAGCAAGAAGAAGAATCTTTTTACCAGCAAATTGGACTTAAATTTGAGGAAGAAACTAGTGAAATGCTACATTTGGAGCATAGCTCTGTATGGGGCTGAAACATGGACGCTTAGGGCAGTAGATCAGAAACACCTGGAAAGTTTCGAAATGTGGTGTTGGAGAAGGATGGAGAAGATCAGTTGGACCGATTATGTGAGAAATGAAGAAGTGTTAATTAGAGTCAGTGAGCAGAGGAATATCCTACACGAAATAAGAAAACGGAAGGCTAATTGAATTGGTCATGTTTTACCCAGAAACTGCCATCTAAAAGAAGTTATTGAAGGAACGATAGAGGGGCGGATAGAAGTGACAAGAAGACGTAAGAAGATGCTGGATGACCTTGGGGACAGAAGAGGATACTATCATTTGAAGGAGAAAGCTCTAGATCGCATTAAGTGGAGGAACTGTTTTGGAAGAGACTGTGGACCTGTCGTCTAACAGATTACTGAAGATGATGAAGGAAGTGTAGGAGATACAGTCTTAGACAAAAAGTAGCTTAAATTCCTATTTAACGAATATCTGCACTTTGCATGTCAGAAATGACATAACTGAGAGTCCCAAATCTTAACGCGGGAGTAATTTTTTATTTTGTCTTCTTTTTTGACACGCATTATAATAAAACTTTTGAGAATGAATACTCTCCGAACCGAACCTGACAAAGAAAAAATTTATTGAATTTAAATTAAAGTATCTTTTCTACCAAATAGTGAATCACGTTTCAGTATGAATAAACTGGTTGTTATTCAGTCTAAGGCATGAAGTGTCTTTGCCTGCCCAAACACATGGGATCGTGGGTTCGAATCCCACTCCAGGCATGGATGTCTATGTGAGTTTATTTTTTTGTTTTTGCTGCCCTGTGTGTAGGTAGCGGCCTCGCGACGGGATGATCTCCCGCCCAGGCAGGTTTTTTGATTGTGTATAGGGTTAAAAATGGTAAAGCTATCCCTGTAACAGGCCGTGGAGGCCCATAAGGTTGTGACACGTTGAGGCTCCCACATTTTATAGACAGTCGGCTCACAGATGGCAGTAAAGTTATCAGCCTTACGCGCCGGCCACCCTTTACCCCCCCAGGAAGATTCCTGGTAGTCGTTTCTGTTAGAAGCTGAGTCGATCCCAGGGCCATAGTGCGGCTGGAAGTATTAGGTCAATTAAAAAAAGCCAATTACCTCATCGGGATTCGATCTCGCTTCCTTCCGGCTTGTATCATAGTGCCTCAACCAACTACGCTACCGCGTGCGCCGAAAATTTATATCTTGTGGGATGTAACAGCGTGTATTCCGTTGAAAGTTAACCGACGTTTGCTGGTTTCTTGATGTATTCTTTGACCCTGAAGATGGAGACATCTTCCTACGAAACGTCTGTTGACTCTCAACGGACTACGCGGCGTTACATCCAAGAGTTTTTTTTTTCTGATCGTGTGTGTGTGTGTGTGTCAGAGTTTTTCAAGTTGTCTATTTTACAACACAGTGGGGAAGGAAACAAAGAAGCCAAAAGAAATAGTGAAAAGCTTAAGAATGATTAAATAAAGACGTAAAGAAAAATATTTTATATATCGCTATTATGGCATTCATACATTTCAATCATGTAAGATTTGAGGCTTTCACGGCGGTGACTATGAAGAAAGCAGTCTTTTGGAATATGGCACCGTGTATATGTGGTGTTAACCGACGTTTAGGAGGAACGTCGGTTAACACCACATATACACGGTGCAATACCCCAAAAGAGTGCTTTTTCATTTCAATCATGCTTTGCCCCTCAGAACGCAGAGCGCACCGTATTTGCGTTCATCTTAACAAGGCGTGGGCGGAGAATAACGTTATATCAGCTACAAGACGGAACACGACCTCACGATGTGCATGGATGTTGCAGGCTTTAGCATCGTGTCCTAGAACAAGACTGGCCGCCCTCAGCGAAAATTTCATGTACTCCCTGGACATACCAGGCAACTTGGAGGTAAAGTGTCGCCATGTAGTCCGATAGTTCACCGACGTTTCGGAAGAATTACTGCCTCTGTGTATTCAAAGACGAAGTGTAAGCTAAGCCAAGCTTGCAAAGCCGTGCCGAAATATCGATTCTGGCAATACTCGGCAGGAGAACGTCAGGTTGGACGTCTGTTGCACGATGTCACTTAAAGCAGTTTATTCAATTAGCTTTGTTCCTAATTAACCCCGCTATTTATGAGACAGTTGTTGAACATGACTCTGTAAGTAGCCTACGCTATGAAATATTCACGTGATGTATGAATAACAGGTTGAAGAAAATTTGGAACGAAGCAGTTGTGGCCTCATCGATGTACTATCCTAGCATTTCCCTAGACTGACTGAGGAAAAATCGTAAATACCTAAGGATATCCTGTGACCGGGCTGAGATTCGAACCGAACGCCTCATAAATACTGTATCTCGGTACAGCGACGGTCTTGATGCCCAGAGCCGGTCTGAACTCTGTGGAGAAGAGAAATTGTTTTCCCCTGCCGGGAATCGATCCCAGTTCCCACAATCGTCTATGTACCGAGTCCGATGTCAGTGTTTGTTTCATGAAGTTATATCGATACGATATGATCGATATCGAAACATGGCCATTGAAAGGGGGAGGGTGGCCCCTTCCAGGAGGATGTGCGAAACCAAATCTAAGAAAAAATAACATGTAAAATGTAAATTTTCTTTGTGCTTAATTAATTAAGCACCACATCATGAAGACTTGTGGGGGGACTGGAGGTAATCTTAACCTCGACGCTAAATGGAGGTGAGTGGTCAGCTTCATGCCTCGGCTACTTTACCCCCGAGGAGCCAGCCCTGATTATCAATTCAACAGAAGTCTTGGTGGGGCCCCAGAGCCAGTCTGGAGGAAGGAAAAATCTTGCCCTTACCGGGAATCGAACCAACCAGCCCATATACCAGATATTAATACCAAAAATTATAATTACTTTCGTAATAAAATGATTTTCTATTTTGTGCGCTGTAGGACTAGCAGTAAACATAGTACAAATATTGTGTTTCTGGGAGTTATCCATCGTCCTATTTTATCTAAAACAACGTCGTGTTTGTGTTTCCTAAGACAACGTTTCGGAGACTGGATTGGCCCAACTGAATAGGTTTTACCTGAAGATGGAGACTGAATTGGGTATAACTGAATAAGTTTTACCTGAAGAAGAGAGAATCCAGTTTCCGAAACGCTGTGTTTTGAAATATAAACACAGCGGTGTTTTTAGATAAAGAACATGGATAACGTCCAGAAACATAATAATTGTACAAATGTACCATCGTCACAAACTTTTGGATCTTAATTAATAAATATAGCCATAAACGGCACAAAAGTTCGCAAGCAAATCGACTGGAAACCCCCTCTCGAAGGAAATCTGGCTCGTGTATCGATATATGTTGATGAGATGTAGTAGACGGTTATATGTAGCGTTAGTTATCTTTGCTTTAGTCTCTTTGTCGTCCAAAGGATCTAGATCTCACGGTATGTCTTATGCAAATATGTGGCGTGAACTAGCTTGAGGTACAACACTGCAGCTATAAAGACACAAAATGGCTAACTGGTTAAGATGGTGACAGCTTCCCTGCTGAGTGTAACATCGCCGTGTGCCCAGCTTACAGCCCAGGATGGCAGCCTTCTGCACGTGTGTTTACAATTATATGATAAATTGTATCGACTGCCATGCTTGTATGGTGTGCAAAATGGCATTTGTGGTCGAACCGAAGTAGCAGTAACACTTTATCGGGCCCATTTATCATATATTTTATGTTCTTTATTGTGTATATGTACCAGATGTAATTGCTGATTTGAAGACCATATTCTGGCTTTAGCTTGTAAATCTTCCTCTGACAGGTTTCTTTTTTATTTACGTGCTGCATGATAATGTTTGTCACTTTGTTGGAGGCGACAGACGTTAATATTACAGCAATTTGTGAACCTGGATATGGGCCCAGACCAAGTATGGGACCCCCCCAGGATCACACATGCCTCAGCCGCACCTTTACCCCGGGAAGATTCCTGGTACTCATTTCTGTTAGAGGCTGAGTCGACCCGAGGGCCATAGTGCGGCTGGAAGGTCAATTGTAATATCCGATGACCTCATAGGAAATCGAACACGCTGCCTTCCGGCTTGTAACATAGTGCCTCCACCAACTACGGTACCATGTGCCATCTCACCGCTATCGGTGAGCCGATTGTATAGAAAATGTGGGAGCCTCGACGTCCCGCAACCCTATGGGCCTCCAGAGCCTCTTACAGGGATAGCTTGGCGCGCAAGGCTGATAGCCTCACTGCCATTTGTGAGCCGACTGTGTAGAAAAAAATGGGAGCCTTGACGTCTCACCACCGTATGGTCCTCCACGACCTCTTACAGGGATAGCTTGGCGCCTAAATTTGATAACCTCACCCGCGTTTGTGAACCGATTTGTCTAGAAGATGTGGGAGCCTCGACGTCTCACTACCCAGTGGGCCTTCATGGCCTGTTACAGGTAGAATTTTACCGTTAATTTCCTAACTCAGTGTTTATTTTTATTAGGGTGTATTGTTTCAATATGGTGATTAACAACCGTGGAAACCGTTGCGCTGACCAAATGACACCCTCTATCCGCAAAAGTTGGCACTAACTTCGCCGACAAGCGGCGGTCGCTCGGTCGGTATAGTTCGCTTGCGGACTAAAAGCCGCAGAGTTTAGTCTAGTATTGTTTCATTTTTGATAAAAAAATATTCGGAAACGGAGACCTGTGGGGCCTTGAGGAGAGTGCTGAATGTAAAGACATGTGAGAAAAACTATGACAGCTCAGAAACTGACCAAAATAAGATAAAAGCGGAGAGACAAAGCAGAAGAACCAGCGGAAATGAAATTTCTTGGGAATGTGTCGGGATATATATATATTATAAAGGATCAAATTAGAAACACAGCGTTTGGAAAGGAGCAAAATATATTCCATTGAAATAATAGAATTCGGCATAACAAATTCAAGGCGTATTGTAGAATTCTTGTTTCCATGTTGTAAGTCAACATTTTCGTCTCTACGTTTCTGATTTTAAATAAAATTATTATTATTATAAGAGGATTTCCAAGTAGGATCATGTGTAAGGTCATAAAACTTGAGTCGTTTCTTGCCTCATAATAGACCACAAGTTGTCAGAGGATGCAAGAAAACCGGCAATAACTGGAGGAAGTGTAGAACGATCGACTGTTCTTTATTGATATTAACGTAGTAAATTACATTTATTTGTTGCAGAATCTGTTATCTTTGTATATACAGGAACCTGAACTCCGAATCATGACACATAAAACAAGTTATTTTTTTGCGTCCTCTGTTGGCAAATATGTCAGAGTTTTGTAACTTATTAAAATTGTTATTATTTTTTTATTGACAATTATCTTCGTGTGTGCCACAAGGCACAAAGCCTTGGACGCCGCCAGCATTATTTTCGAGCAGTATCCCGTGAGGGGAATGACTGTGTGAGTTAGGCTTACGCAATGAGGCCGCGTCCAACGTTGTTTTCGTCGCATGTCGTCTTAAAGGTTAATTACTTCGGGATGGCTGAAACAGGTGGCAAACGTAAGCTGTGCTTATTCTTCGACCCTGAGTCGACATGTCCCTCCGAAACGGCCGTTGACTTTCAACGGACTGCACGGGGTGTTATATCCCAGAATACCTATTTAAGCTTTGTACAGTGACGTTTCTGTAGTAGCGGCTGGGTTGTTTTGGATTGGAAGGGAATTAAGCTAGAAACGCGCATGACATTTTTAAGCCGTCTTCTGGTATGGCCGGTGAACGTCGAGGAAAGTTGTCATGTCCGTTTTAACCAGTTTCGGATTAGCCGACGTCAACTTCGATTGACCGGTTTCCCATCAGAATTGATCTGGAACTATGGATCTTACAGACGTTCAGTAGGATTCCTTTGACAGGGGATGAGCCCGGCGCAAAGTCGCTACCTACACACAGGACAATAGAAACACGGACGAAACGAGAACAGACATCCATGCCTCGAGTGGGATTCGAAGCCACGATCCCATATTCGAGCGGGCGAAGACACTTCATGCCTCAGACAGCGCGGCCACTGTGATCGGCTTATTTGAATTATTCTAAGTAAATGAATTTTTAATTGTATTCAGATAGAATCTTGTCGGTAAATAGTTTCCAGGTACTTTCGTTACAAGAGACTGTTTGTCGAATGGGCAAAGAGGCCAGCTGCCCCCCCCCCAATATTTCAGAGAACATCTGAATGTGTATAACGCTGAGTAATTTAGTTTGGACAGTATTTCTGTACCGAGATTTTTTTATGGTTAGGTTATATGAAGGAGCCAGGATAGCGCAGTCGGTATAGCAACTAGCTACGGTGGCGTTCAAGTTCCGGTAAGGTGAAGAATTTTCTCTTCGCGACGTCGTCCAGACTGGCTCTTGGGTCCACCCAACCTCCTATCCAGTGGTTACCGGGAGCTCTTTCCTCGGGGGTAAAGCGGCTGGGGCGTGAAGTTGAGCACTCACGTCCAGCTAGTGCCGAAGTGAAGAGAGTGTTGATTTATACATCCACTCCAACATACGCCTTCATGGGTTAGTGCCTAATTAGTTTAGCACAGGAACAACTTTACCTTTATCTTAAATTATATGTTCTACCATATCAACAGGAATACGAGATGAGTTTCGTTTTCAGATGTCGCTTCTTGCAGTAATATTCGCGTAATATTCATGATATGGAAAAACGCTTTAAATTGCACATCCCAGCATATTATCACTTTGCTTGCAGGAACATGAAATCGGTAAGGTAATTTTGTCCATATCGGGTGCGCTGAATACAAAAATAACGTTAAAAGTTTGAAGCACGCTAAGTTTTTGGTTATTTCTACATATTTCTTTAACGCAAGACACTTTCTCTCATGCTACGTAATGGCAATATGATGTAATGACGTCATTTTTATGAGAATGAAGCTTTACTCACAAATAAAATGTTGATTTACGTAATTTCAAGAACCGAATACAAAAATTGAAAAGAAAAGAAAAGTAACGTTTCATCTCATAATTCTATACACACAACCCTGGCACGATGGATAGCATTTGTGTCCAGATTTCGAGCCACAATATCAAAATTATTTTGTGTACATTTTCATCAGAGGCACACGGTAGCGTATTTGGTTGAGGCACTGTGCTGCAAGCCGGAAGAACACGGGTTCGATTCCCGATGAGGTGGATTTTCTCAGTTTACGTAATCCTTCCAGCCGCACTATGGCCCTGGGGTCGACTCAGCCTCTAACAGAAACGAGTAGCATGAATCTTCCTAGGGGGTAAAGGGTGTCTGGCACGTAAGGCTGACAGTCTCACCGCCATCTGTGAGCTGGTTGTCTAGATCAGTGGTTCTCAACCGCTGGGCCGCGGCCCGGTACCGGGCCCTAGCATCAATTATACCGGGTTCTCGTCTTATAGAAAAAAGAATTTACCGGGCCGCGGTCTCACAGAAGTTGAGAACCACTGGTCTAGATAATGTGGGAGCCTCGATGTCTTACAGCCCTATGGGCCTTCACGGCCTGTTACAAGGATAGCTCTGCCTTTTTTTTTACCTTACCTTTACACACATTTTCGTCTCAAATGCAACTTATAACCTTTTTCCACTTCTCTGTCACTACATGTTTCGGCCGTACACGGCCATCGTCAGGTGCTCGTCTGTCTTGCCAAAACTGTTCCACTGTGTGCTAAAATTACATATCGCGTGTGAACGCTATGGTAAATGTAAAACGTAAGGTAAGCTGTCCCTTTGCTTCACTAAACAAGCACTACACCATGAAGACGTAGGGGACAGTGGCTGTACAGATCCACGTATTCTTGACTTCGGCACTTGTTGGGAGGTGAGTGGTTAGCTTCACGCACCGCCCGCTTTACCCCGGGGAAATAGCCCCCAGTATGAATTGGCTAGTAGACTGTGTGGGCCCCTGAGCCGATCTGGACGACATGGAGAAGTGAAAATTCTTTGACCTACCGAGACTCGAACTTCGGCCCCTCAGTCATCCAGCGCGTAGCCATTCGCTATAACGACTGCGCTGTCCCTGCTCTCTATGAATGCTATGTTGATTATTAATTAAAATGTATAATTAGAAATAAGACTATAATTAAATTAATAATTAAAACTTCTTTAATGCTATTCCTTTTAGTAATTACCAGCGATTCCTTGAAATATACGTGTATTTATCTGATAATGTGTTTGCTGATGTCAGTTCTTGTTACACTGCATTCCTTTGTTGCGGCGCGGCTGGTTTATATAGTGTGTAAATAATGTGTTGTGTTATATAATATTTTGGTATTATTGCTAATTTTGCAAGTTTTGTTGTACATACGTAGCTTTTACAGATGCTGATGTAGTGTTATTACATGCACGTTGTCTGTAATATGTAAGAAATATATTGTTGTGGCATATAGACCCGTTGCTATGCAGCGGCGCGGTAAATAGCCTCTACAGCAATAGAGCCACTGTTGGAAACGGGGTTTTCTATTTGGTCTGTGTCTTGAAGACATGTAGGGCAGGGGATCTACTTCTCTCGCAGTCGTCGTCCGCCTATGTCTCATCTTACATTGAATAGAAGATATATTCCATTTGTAAATTGTGTAAAATATCTCGGAGTAATTTTTGATAAGAGGGTTACATGGAGATTGGGCATAGAAATGATCGAAACCAAGGCCTTCAGAACATTTGTAAGATTGTATTCCCTATTCAAAAGCGGATTAAGCGCTACCATTAAGCTGACCCTCCACAAAGCTCTTATTAGATCTGTAATGACTTATGCTAGTCCCGCCTGGGAGCTTGCGGCAGACACCCATCTAGTTAAATTGCAGCGCCTGCAAAACAAGGTTCTCCGCACCATTGGCAATTTTCCAAGGCACACACCGGTTCGCGATTTGCACATGGCATTCAAAATCCCGTACGTATATGACTATATAACAAAATTATGCAGGCAACAAGCAGAAGTCATACAAAACCATGAAAATGAGAATGTTCGCAACATCGGGCAAGGCGAAGCCAGCCACAGAAAGTATAAGAGGCTTAAACTTGGCGGCGGTCAGGCATACGACCGTTCAAGTGACTACTGCCGTTGTAGCGGAAGCTGCTAGAAATAGGGCATAATCTGCTGTACTGAGCCTGGATTGACAGAGGCCTTGTATATATTGTACATAGAAATAGGAATTAAGAGTAAATTGTAAATATATGTAAATACTGACAATGGACTTACTAATATACACTTTATTTATTTATTTATTTTAGGATATTTACAATCTGCTCATTTACTAATACAGAGTAACAAGCAAATGTTAGAGCGTTGCGTGGCTTGTAGGGAGTACCAGCCACTGATGGGTTATCCTCCGTTACCTAGAATAGGTCTTCTGGCCATTGACGTTTGAGTCTTCTGTTCACTAAGGGTTGGACGGCGAGTTCTTTTGTTAGTTGGTTTTCGTGATCCACAATGCGGTTTGTGTATTTGATGGCTTCTTTGTTTATGACCTTATTTATACAATAAACTCCAACATCTTCGTGGAGAGTTTGATTTGATACGAACCATGGAGTGTTAGTTATGTAACGTCGTGTTTTTGACTGGAATGTTTGTAGGATTTTGGTGTTGGATGATTTACTACAGCCCCACAGTTCTATACCGTACGTCCATATGGGTGTGAGTTTTGTAAATGAGAAGTTTATTTTCCAATGATAGCTGGGAATTTTTTACCAATTAACCAGCTCATGTTTCTCACTTTTGTTGGTAGTTGTAATCTCTTGGCCCGGATATGGGTCTTCCATGTGAGCTTTTGCTCAAGATGAAGTCCAAGATATTTGACTGTAGATTGTATAAGGATTGGTGCATTGTTTATTGTGATTTGTGGGCACGTGCTCCGTTTTGTGGTGAATGTTATTTGCACTCATTTTTCGACATTCACTGTGATTTTCCAGAGTTGTAGCCAATCTTGGAGGGCATTGAGGTATTGCTGTATATTTTTTGCTGCCCTATTAGGGTTTTTATGAGAGGAGAGAATTGCAGTGTCATCTGCAAACATAGTGAGATGTATAGATTAGATATAAAGAGGGGCCGCGAACGCTACCCTGCGGAACCCCCGAATTGATGGGGTGGTAGCCAGAGTGTGTATTTCCAATTTTCACTTGAAAATGGCGGTCAGTTAAGTAAGATTTTATCAACAGGTAGATTTGACAAGGCAAGATATTTTTTAATTTGTATAGTAATCCCTGGTGCCATACTTTATCAAAGGCTTGTTGGATATCTAAGAATACAGATGCACACATCTTCTTGTCCTCCAGGGTTTCCTTTATTTTGCTAACCAATCGATGACAATGGCAAGTTATTGAGTGGTGATGTCTGCACCCGAACTGGTATTGTGGAATGACGTCTTCTGTTGCTATCATTTGCTAATACAGACTGCCTGACAAATGACAGACCCGACCTCTCATCAGAGAGAGCGTCCCACATGGACAAAACAGTAACTTTCTTTTAAAAAGAAATATCTGGTCATGAGCCCCAGAAGATCGCTTTTAATATTATCCTCCCACCTACGTTTTCATCTCCCTAGTGGTCTCTTTCCTTCTGAGTTTCCCATCAATATCCTAAATGCATTCGTCTTCTCACCCATTCATGCTATATGCCCTGTCAATCTCATTTGCTTTGTCTTGAGCATTTCAATTATATTTGGCGAAGAGTACCAATAACTAAGCTCCTCATTATGTAACTTTCTCCAACTTCTTGACACTTCATCTCTCTGTTCGGTCCAAATATTCTCCTCAACACCCTGTTCTCAAACACCCTCAGTCTGTGTTCCTCCCTTAACGTCAGAGACCAAGTTTCATACACATACAGAACCACAGGCAAAATTATACTGTTGTATGTTCTAATTCTTACGTTTCTAGGCAGCAGACGAGGAGACCAAACGTTCTGGACTGAATGGTACCAAGTATTGCCCGAGTTCAGTATCCTCTTACCGTATATATACCGGTATGTTTAGCAGCTGCCAGCAAATCTTAAGGAATCACCATACTTTGATCACCCCTGGTGTTATCCCGAATTGTTTAAACGCTTAGGTTGGGCTGTGGCGTGTCTTGCCTAGTGGTCGTAATGTGTTTTTTTTTATGTGAAATCGTGTTTTATAAGTCTTGTAACCAGTACTGCTTGGTTCGGAATTCCTTCCCATAGAAATTACCGCCCTACGGTAAACACATAGCGCAGAGAAAATACGAACTGCGAAGAGGAGTGTGCTATACCCCAATCATCATTTTTATTTCCCATCAGAGACCGGACCCGAAGTTTGGCCGAACAGAGCCGAATAATGCCGAATGTTGATTGTGTTGCCTAAAGAGACAAGCCGAGAGGGCGACGTACTAGTCTGTGCGTGCAATGGTTCGGTATGGTTTGCTTGGATTTGTAACGCGTTCGTAGTCAAATGTCTCGTGGATGTGGAGTGAAGGGCGCATGCGTACAGCAGCTGCGGCGTGGGATACACTAAGTATGTGCACAGTTATCGCAAATATTTTAAAATAACAGTGCCAGTATAGATTTTGGGTCAGAATTACTGGGTTTTTGGACTTTATCCATCGTCCGGTATTCTAGGAACTAGAAAACATAACGTTTCGGAAACTGGATCTGTTTCCATCTTCAGGTGAAGGACGGAAGACACCTGCTCAGTTGGATCCCTTAGATAGAGATAACCTCAAAGGGACCCAACTGAGTAGGTGCCCCCCTCCCTCACCTGAGGACAGATACAGATCCACTTACCGAAACGTTGTGTTTTCTAAATACCGGACGATGGACAGAGTCCAAAAACCCAGCAATTGTGTGTGTTATACATCATCGTCAGAACCCTTTAGAATCAACTAAATTGTAGTGTTTGGTAACAATCTGTCTACTTGAATGTAATGAAAAGGAATTAAGATGAACTATGCTGATATGCAGTTTTTACAGTGTATCTGGGGAATTTGTATCGCTTCGCCATAGATTATTAGACACGTTATAGTTTTCAGTATATATTATTAGGGAGTAGGTGTACCTCACCATGTGTTGTCAGGATGTTTGCACTATTTACCTGATATCTTCCTGTAATCTGTGCTTTTTACCGTATGTTATGGGGGATTTGTGCTCTTCATGTATTTGTTAAGGAATTTGGTCTCATCACGCAGCATCGTATACGCTGAAAGGTATAAATTCCCTAAGAATACAAGGCGAGGACAACAAATACCTTAATAACATATAATGAAGAGTATAAAATTCCCTGATAATAACAAGACCAAGAGTACAAAATCCACAGTAATTTATGGTGAAAATTACAAATTTCCCTAATAATATACGGTGACAAAATTTCTAAAATATATGGAAAAAATAGAAATAAACTAACAATAAAGGATTAAAGATTACCAACTCCTTTCTTATACATGGTGAAATATATATATATATAGCTATCTTCTATGCTGCTTCGGATATTTTAGAGTATTTTTACTTTCTGATATATATTGCTGTGTAACTTCCCCTCTCCATATACTCGTATTGTTACACAATTTGTATTATTCTCCTTAAATTGTTAGGCATTTTTTTTATTGCTAGTGGGGTGGGACTTAAGTCCCTTGTACTGCGGCCACTTCTGGCCTATTGTACCAGCCCCACATGATAGGTGAGGGTCCTTGTGGAGCAATTGGTGGAATGAAGATTGGCAGGGGAAACCGAAATACTCGGAGAAAACCTGCCCCAGCGCCAATTTGTCCACCACAAATCCCACTTGACCAGACCCGGGATCGAACCCGGGCCGCCGCGGTGGAAAGCCAGCGACTAACCGCTTGAGCTATGGCGCGGCCTTAGGCACTCGTACTCGTCAGCTTAATGTTGTTAGGGAATTTTTGCTCTTCAGTATATTTTGATTCGGGCGATCAAATGAAGGAGAGTAAGATGGGCTGGCCATGTAGGCGGGAGAGATGAGAAGTTCTTAGACAAGTTCAGTACAGAAACCGGAAAGGAAGAAACCGAGAAACATTGTTGGCAGGTGGATAATATTAAACTTGATCTTAAATAAACAGGGTGTGAACTGAACACAAATATATGAGAGTAAGATGGGCTGGCCATATAGGTGGGAGAGAGAGATATTCTTAGATAATTTCAGTACAGAAACCAGAAAGGAAGAAAACTCTTAGGAAACCTTGGTGGGAGGATAATATTAAAATTGGTCTTAAATGAACAGGGTGTGGACTGAACACAGGATACATATAGTGAACTCTGATGCACGTTAGGGCTCCTTTACAGGCAGCATTTTTTTTTCTGGCTCGCTTAGAAACTTCCAAGTTGTGAGGGAAGCCTCCGAGCCGTGGAGTTAATGTTTCGATAAGCTGCCCTTTAATTTAATGTTGAATTGTGGAGTTCCGATACACAAGCCGGGATAGCTCAGTCGGTATAGCAACTGGCTACGGGCTGGACGGCCGAGCGGTCGGAGTTCGAGGCCCGGTACGAGCGAAAATTTTCTCTTCTCCACGTCGTCCAGTCCGGTTCTGGGGCCCACACAGCCTCCTATCCAATGGGTACCCGAGGACCTGTCGGGGGGTATAGTGGCCGGGGCTTGAAGCTGACCCCTCACCTCCAACTAGTGGCGAGGTCAAGATTGCGTGGATGTATACATCCACTTCCACATATGCCTTGATGGTGTAGTGCTTAATTAATCTAGTACAGGGACAACTTCACCTTTTTATTTGAGTGCTGATACAGCTGACCAGTGCGACCGTGGGAATACTAAGATCAACGGTTCGAGTCCCAGTTGGGGCACATTACTTACTTACTCATGGAGCTGAGCCCTTCTGTAGGAGCCGCCAATTCTGCAGCTACTCAAGAATTTCGCAGCATTTTATGGAACCCGAAGGTTCATTACCATGTTCACAAGAGCCCTCCACTGGTCCCTATCTTGATCCAGATCAATCCAATCCATACCCTCCCACTCTATCTCTCTAAGATCCATTTTAATATTGTCCACCCACCTACGCCTTGGTCTCCCCAGTGGTCTCTTTCCTTCTGGCTTTCCCACCAATATCCTATATGCATTCCTCGTCTCCCTCATTCGTGCTACATGCCATTCCCACCTCATCCTCCTTGACTTGATCACTCAAATTATACTTTGAGAAGAGTACAAGTTATGAAGCTCCTCATTATGCAGTTTTCTCCAACCTCCTGTCACTTCATCTCCCTTCGGTCCAAATATTCTCCTCAACACCCTGTTCTCAAACACCCTCAGTCTATGTTTCTCCCTTAATGTCAGAGACCAAGTTTCACACCCATACAGAACCACAGGCAAAATTATAGTTTTGTATATTCTAATTTTTAAGTTTTTGGACAGCAGACGAGAAGACAAAAGGTTCTGGACTGAATGGTAGTAAGCATTACCCGAGTTCTAAGCTTCTTTACGAAATCAAATTCTTCCCGGCTTTATAAATTTGTAAATTCCTTTAGGGAGATAAGAAGTGTAGGTTGTTGGTATGTTAATCGTGGAGACTGCCTTTAAGCTTCGAGATGTGTGAGTTGTTACGTTGCGTTGTCTGGAATCCCTTTACGATGTTAAATTGCTGGTTAATAGAAGCTCCGTAGGAGGACGTTGTTAAGTTTAAAGTTGATGGCATTCCGACAGCAGATGCTGCTGTACTTCATGTAGACATGGCGTTCAATACGCGTGGCACTTGTTTCTGGTGTCCCCTGAAATGCATCTTGCAGAAGAATACAATCTTTTGGGATGTGATACCGTATAATCTGGTCACAGATTTGTAACCGTACGTCCCTCGCCAAAATTATTTAATTAAGGGATTGAACAACTTATGCATGGTTTAACACTATGAGAGACGTTCCTCCGGCGAGATACCATCCCGGGACCTTCTAGTTGTAATTCAGCTATTGTCCTCCTTAGGTTTAGGGTGTCACTATTGTCCCTAACGTCGCCTGTTTGCTCCTAGTGTCATAAACACATGAGCTGACCTTGTGCGAGACCGGCCAGGAGGGGTCTTGAGTTCCCTGCTCGTGTGCCTTGAAGACCCAAGAAGTTTATGGGCATCTCGAAAAATACGAGTGTAGGAGAGATGCCGGGCTCGACCTTGGCTTTCTCTTGTTTTTTTATGCCCACTGGGGGACTTCTAAAGAGAGGGCAGTTGGTTATAGGGAGCGGAGGAGGACGGGTGTTGAAATGTAGACAGAGAACAGGGAAGTGTTTTACAGTAGGGGTAGCGAGTAGGATGGACGGAGCGGCTAGCTAGGAGGACAATGTAAATATTGATCATTGAACGAAATTTTAAATTGAAACTGCAATGCGCGGTGTGTTCTGGAGCCCCCGGATTTATTAACCCCGAAGTGTGCTCCACTCCCATTCCGAAGCACCCGTATCGTGAGATAAAGAACTCAAGCTCGAGCGAAAGTCGTGGCAGCTGTACGTCGGCAGGCGACTACAGCTTACTGTTGTTTCTGTTGTATACGTACTTAAGGGCCAAACAGTATGCTTGCTTGCTTGCTTCTACCAAACTTGACGTCCTCACATCGAAAAATACGGCAGTCTTACTGCCATCGCGAGATCCCCATATGGTAACACAGATTGTTGGTTCCTGAATCCTGAAAAGGAAGAATATTTTGTTTGTATATTTATAGTGTGCCGGTCACGGTAGCCGAGCGGTCTAAGGCATGCTGTCTTCTCTCGCTCGGAAGCCGGGACCGTCGGTTCGAATCACACACAAAGCATAGATCTTGGGTGTGTTGTCCTGAGGTAGGGGCCTTGCGACTCCAAGGAGTCCTACCGGCTGTTAAAGGATCTTTAAACTGAGAAATTAGCCCTATGCTGCAAAGTGGGAGCAAGAGGAGAGAGAGAGAAATATTAGTGTCTCGAATGACAGTTTTATTACCACTTTATGTTATAGTCAGCAACATTGAATGACAGGACGATTAGTGAATGATGTGGTCATGGGCACCAACAGGGGGTAGCCTGGGGTAGCCACCTTGAATTTTCAAAAAAGAAATCACAATTCGAAATATAAGAAAGTGTAGGAATTATCAACAAAGTAAATTATTTAAAAACTTTTTTCATTCTGCAGAGATTCTTAACTCTAGGGCGATCCATAAAAGTATTCTTAATCCGTATGAACGTAAGGCTGTAAGTTGACTTTCTGACCGCCTCCCTCCTGGTAAGAACCTCGGCGTACCCGTGATTTGTGTGTGGAAGGAAGATTTCGTGGCCTACATCAAACTACCATTCCAGTATTTGCATGGATGAAGCTGAAGAAAACCGCTAAAATGTTAGGCGGTTATTAGCCGGCTTTCCATCGCTGCGGCCCGGGTTCGACCCCAGGTCATGGATTTATGGACGAAGTAGCACTGTGGCAGGTTTTCTCTGACAACTATCTCACATTTGTTAATAATTCTACTATCCGACTCTGTGTAGACTCGATACTGACAGCGTCGTTAAATAACCAACATAGAAGAAACTAAATCATTGGGATATACGACTTCCGGGGATAGATCTAAATCCAGGACCTCTCAAATGCGAAGCTGGAGTGCTGTCCACCCAACCAGAACGTTCGGTTACATCAAATTACAGTGAAACCTGACGAATTCGGAATTCGCAATAATTCGGACAACTGCTTTGATGATCACATTGCCGCAATCAGCGACCGCAACTCGCCGCGTGTAGGTGACTGTAGATACGGGTGTAGGCCTCACGCCAATCATCAGGGCCATTTTAAAAGAGATTTAGACACAAAGCATTCTAGCTCTAGAAGATCGCCGCAAGGAGTAGATACGCAGAGAGCTAACCCCCAAACTTTCCGCTTTTACTTGGACAGTGCGTGTTAGTGTTTTAATAGGCGTACTTTTTATTTTCGTTTTAATGTCTTAGAGGACCAGGAAGATAAGAAGAAACGTGTACAAAGTTCAGATTTTCGGAAGTGAACAAAAACTTGGACTCTGTCATCAGTTTTGTGAACTCAAATCCACAATACAGCAAACAGAAAATGAGGCAAGATGTAGCAAACGAACGGTACAAAATAGGAACACAATCATCAATGAGTTTTTTTAAACACGGTCCCAGTTATATTAAGTAATGTATTTTACGATATGCAATCTAAGTTTTAAAAGAAGTCGAATTGCCTGAAGAGAGAACTGAAGACAATTTTATAACTTCCCTAAACATATATCCAGGAGGACTCCTATATTTCGGACTTTTCACTAATTTGGACAAAGGTTCGCTGCAAATTAGTCCGAATTTGTGAAGTCTAACTGTAATATGTGGACCGGGTGGCAGGCTGTAGGAGGTTCGGTTGTCGTTCCCTACCAGGCTGTACGGTGACAGCAGGAACTTAAATAGCTTTACAGCTTATGTACACCTACAGCAAGCTGTAAAATGTTCTTGTGCGAAAAGATTTACGAAATGTTTCGCCTGCTGGAGAGAAATTGTCCATAAGCACCTGTCGTAAGTCTTGCTGACTTACCAGAGATGTGCGTGGATGCGTTTTAAATAGTTAGTTCTTGGAAACTCCACAACCCCATGTAGTGTCGGGCCCCACAGTTTGAGGAACCATGACTTGAAGAAATGCGTAACTAGGGCGGTTTATGCCAGTTATAAGTGGAGGGTCGTACTGACTACCACGTCTTATGTGTTAAGACAGGATGTACCACTTAGAAGTGTTTACAACACACTAGGTCGAATTAAATGGGTGAATTGGGAAACAGCGGCTCGAATGTAAAGCTTTATAATGACTTTTCATAATTAGGCCTGCTCAGAATATAATGGAAGTCCACATAAACATTGTATTATATTACCTTTCTCGACATGTTCAACTCAGAAGATGGAAGCGATATGTTCCTCCGAAACGTCGATTGACGTTTATATCCAAGAAGATAGCTGTGAGAATCTCGAACCCTACGTTATGTTTATCGCCTTATTTTATTTGCTTAATAAATTTCGCATACACAGTTAGGCAAGACGCAGTTTAATTAGTCTTCCCATATTCTTTTTTTCCGTATGCTTTCTCTATGGCTCCAGAACCTTTTGGACCTTGGCCGCCTTTTCAATTTCTTAATCCAATACACAGTCGGTAAGACTCCTTGGACGGGGGATCAGCCCGTCGCAAGGCCGCTACCTGCACACAGAACAACAAACACAATAAACGCACACAGACATCCATGCCTCGAGTGGAATTCAAACCCACGATCCCAGTGTTCAAGCTGGCGAAGACCTGCCACTGTGATCGGCAAAAAATCTTGCCCCCGGTGAGATTCTAACCCAGGCCTTCGAGTCCGGAACATGTCGCTCTGTCCACAGATCTTTCCCGGCTCGTCGTCCCGTATATTTCACGGTTCTTTTTTTCTGTTGAGATTATCATTGGGGAAATATAAATAAATACAGTATGGCCCGAAAAGCAGCTGGTCAATAAAATGTATGCTAAAATGCGTTAGGACTTTTGTCTCTTGGATTTTGAGAATTGTCGGCCTCTTGTGAACAAGATAATGAACCTTCGAGGTTCCATAAAGGCAAGGATTTCTTTTTTTGACTACCGAAGGTAACGTTGCGTTCTCTAACCGGATTTTATGTCTTGAGTCGGTTACAGGAATTTGATGTCTTTAGTTTGATTTGATGTTCTCACAGTGGTGACTGTGAAAAGTACTAACTTCTGGGGTGTGATTGATATAAGTTTACCGACGTTTCGTAGGAACATATTGCCAAGAAACCAGCAAGAATATCTGCTCCACTCGCTCTTGTTTCCTGTCGGTTGCATGATTGTGTTACTCATATGCCTTAAAGGTGACGTCAGTATCTGCGAAACGTTAATAAACTTACACCAGACAACACGCCATAGCATTACAGAAAATAATATTGTGGCGTATAGACCCGTTGCTAGACAAAGGCTTCGAAACAAACAAAGGGTGCAGCAGTAGGCGGATAAACAGACGGCCGTTTCTGAGCAACGGCTCGGTAAACAGGTTCCCACGGAAACGAACACATCCCAAACAATAGTAGAACTGTGTTTTCGATGTGGTCCACGCCGAAGAGCTATAAAGAAAGAATTTGGGCAACAAGTTAAGTTAAGGGTGGACTGTGGTTTTATCGCATCATATTACAACGTATTCACATATACTTTCACAGATCCACATCGGCTCTCAAAATAGTTGCCGTTGGCCGCTATGCAAGTCTGGCAACGTTGATATAGCTGCCGAAAACATTGTTGAAACATATTGGCAGGAAATTCCCGTATGGCGTTTCTTGTGGCATTGACGACCTCCTCAGATGACTGAAATCTACGACCTCGTAGCTTTGCTTTAAAGCGGTAAAACAGAAAGAAATCGCATGGTGCGAGATCAGGGGAGTACGGAGGGTGTGGCAAAACGGTGACCTGTTACCTCGCCAGTTCCTCTTGGACAAGAACAGAACGATGGGCAGGGGCGTTGTCGTGTAGCAACAGCCAAATCTTCCTACGCCAAACGTTTCACTAGGGGCTTTGCTTAGTTTTTTTGGCAGAACTTGATGTTTGTCTGTTTGTCAAACTGCCACATTTTCGATTTCCGCCACTTGCATTTAACTGCAGTTCACAATAGAGGACGTAGTTCTGCTAACACTGTTTGCACACAGCTGCCTCTTGCTGTGACGAGAAATGAACTGACAGGACATCATATCGTGCGTCAACCTATCCACTGTAATGCACTGCAACGACGCTTTGCGGCCAGTTCACGAACTTGTTGACTAAGGTAGTGTTGTGATATGTAAATCCTTTGCCAAGTGACAGCTGTGTAAAGAAGCGACAGTACAACAGCACTTTCTAGAGAACAGCACTGTGCACACGTTTCACCAGCAACAAGAGAACATGCAGTAATGGAATAGACGTTTTCTGTGCCGTCCGTGCCAGAGCTATATAAAGAAGACTGGTAGTTGAGTAAGACTCTCGTGGTTATTTATAGTTACGATCTCTGATTGTTCAGTAAACTCAGTTACAAATCCAAACTTCGTCTGTAGTCAAAGTTACGTGACAGTATGTTGAGTGGCGGACATTTTCTGTTCATTCCTGAACTGTCGCATCCGGTCACCTTCTGCACACAGAAAACTGTTCGCAAAGACTTGGCATGCCCTTAACGCAGTCCAGAGAAGTACTGTATTTCCCAGTACTTCAGTGAGCCCCTGGAGTTGTTTATATGGAGACGAACGGACAGAGTAAGCCAAACGTTCCATTTCGTGCAGAAGGTTTTTCTGTTACTTTGGTAACACGGTATTGTGGGAATTATCTTACAGACGTGTAATTTGAAGAAACGGACATATCAGTGAGTTGAATTAATATTTTGGCTAATTCGATTCCCGGCAAGGGAGAACATTTTCTTTTCATAACGTCCACGTCGGCTCTGGGACTCGCCCAACCTTCCTGTCCAGTGGATACCAGGGGAAATCTCCTTGGGGTAAAGGGGCCGGGGAGTAAAGCTGACCACTAACCTCCATGTAGTCACTAGGTCAAGAGTGTTGGAGGTATACTTCTGCACCCCAATACGACTTCATTGCGCAGTGCTTAATTAATTAATCACGGGGACAACTTTACATGTTGCCAAGTTTCCCAAACGGTAAGGTAGAAGGTAAAGTTATGCCTGCGCGTAACTAAGGAGAACTCCATGAAGATGTATAGATGATTTGAGTCAAGCTTCCAAACTATTTAACCTTGACACTAGATGATGTCGGAGCTTCACGCTCCGGTCGGTTAAATTGCAAACAATTGTGTTCAAGGAGAACACATTTTATATTAATTTACCAAAGTAAACAGCTTAGAAAAGGAAGGTATTCCTTTTCTGTGAAGAGTTCTGCCTTCTGGGGTATAACACCGTGTAATCAACCGACGTTTCAGAGTAACATGTCTTCTGCTTCAAGCTCGAAGAAAGAAACCAGCGCCGAAGCCGGTGGCAAGGAGAGCTTTCACGCTCATTTTTCCTCGTCTTATCTTCGACGGTGAAGCCGGAGACGATATATTCCTCCGAAACGTCGGTTTACTTTCAACGGACTGCACGACGTTATGTCCTAGAACAGTGTTCCGCAACTTTTTTCTACTCGCGGCACACCATGAGGTATCCATGACTCAACACGGCACACCAAAATGTTATTCCCCTCTAAAGCGCTTGATATCAGACAATTAATATAAATACGTAAGGCGATCAACTTATTACTATAATATTATTATATTGTTATTTTATTATCATTTAACAGAAATCGACCCGTGCGTTTATTAACAATTTATGTACTTTAATTCACTGCAGAGTGTAGAAAATACACTTCTATTACTTTTAAACTAAATACAGTAATTCTACTCATACCTTCAATGTGACACTTGCGCCTGCGTAGCTGCACACAGGCGACTGATCCGTGGTGGAATCGTTGACAACGCAAGTCTCATTTCTTTATCGATGGATTTGAGCCGCTCCCTCTTTGATGTCTTAATTTCAGTTAATGTCGAGAAGCCCAGTTCATACTGATATGTA
>NW_019719368.1:515208-528900 GCF_002891405.2 Cryptotermes secundus | reverse complement strand
TTAGGATTTACTTTGCGTACTTTAGCTACAGATCCTTTAACACGGCCTGTCATAGAAGCGGCTCCGTCTGTACAAACACTAACGCAATCCTTCCATTTTAATTCATTATGTAACACATATTCATTAGTGACACGAAATAGTTCTTCACCGGTGGCTCGCTCGGGAAGTTCTTTGCAAAAAAAGGAATTTGTTGCAATTACAACTCCATCGATGTATCGAATGTAAGCAAGAAGTTGTGCGTGGCCGCTAATATCGGTGGACTCGTCGATCTGCTGTTGATTTTCTCCTTCATAATGGCTTCAATGTCACTGGACATGTCAATAACTCGGCGACTGATTGTGTCAGCAGAGAGAGGAATTTTTGAAATTTCACTAACAGCTTCTGAACCCAGGACTATTTTCACCATCTGTTTACAAGCAGGCATTAACAACGTTTCAGCTATTGTGTGTGGTTTTTTGGCCTTTACGATAATTTCGGCTACCTTATAACGTCCTGTACTTTTTCTGACACGCGTACAGTCGCAGTCATCAACGTTCTTTGTTTTTTGTTTTGTTCCAACAAGCGACGAAAATAATTGACACCCCTGCTTGTTAGAGAAGAATATTTTGTTGACAAATGTCGTTTCAATTTACTGGGAACCATAGCAGTATTACTGAGTTTTTCACCACAAACGATACACTCGGGGATTGGGCACGTTTTATCACCACACCAAAAAAAACCGTAAGATAAGTAATTATCACTATACTGCCGGTATACTAATTTTTGTTTCTTTTTTTTTCGGGCTCAGTGCTTTCACTACTTGCACTCGTGGACGAAACACTCCGTATAATGAATTTATCCATCTTGAAAAAATAAAGTAGTCTAATAGTAACAGAAAATAGCAAGACTAACTAGCAACCACAATTTTCGAACTACTTCAGAGCACAGCTGTGATAGAACTGAAACAACTGTAAAACGCGGGGTCTCTACTCTTCAAACGGAAGAAGTGACACTATACCGACTTATTTTTGAAATATTTATAATTTTAAATGGAGTCCAACAATCGGTGGGTGCATCGTTACAGGAAGAAAGTCATAAAGTTGAAGAAGCTCTAACTTCTAACAAACAGGGGCAAATACCGAAACAGCGTTATAAAAGACAGGGAAACCCTTTTTAATCCCTGCAGTTTTACGGAAAAGCAGGTAACCAGAACATGCGGCAAGTATATCAAAGAAGCCGCGTAGATACGAGAAAAATAAAAATAAATCAGTAATGAAAACTATGATATAACAACAACTGTGAGTAAATAATTTACGTTTAATTTCTTAGAATACAACATTACTGTACATAAAAAATCACGGCATGAAATAAAATATGAATAAGCATCATCTTATTTAATCAGTGCAGTGGCTGAGACTAAAACACAAGCATATGAAACACGGTAACTGGGATAAAATAAAACGAATAAAATTCGACAATTAATTTCTTACAATAGGTAAAAAGTTCGCGTCACACCTTCCACCTTGTGACGGCACACGGGTTGCGGAACACTGGGCTAGAAGATACAACTCTTCATAACCGCCACTGTGAGAACCTCAAATCCTACATAACTACACATGCTTTCCATTCGGAAAACCGGAAGGAAAAAGTATGCTGGGAGACATAGTCGTAGACGGAAGAATAATTTGGAGTGGATCGTAGAGAAGTTTGGTGTGAGACTTATCGGGAATTAAATATGTAGCTGACACACGGAGGCAAGCGGTCAGCTTTTCCGATCACTCTAGTAAAGCCATTGTGTTCCATAAAAATAGGTGAAGTTGTCCCTGTGCTGAACTAATTCAACACTATGCCATGAATGCGTATGGGGGAGTGGATATATGGATCCCCATTTTCTTGATCTCGGCACTAGCTGGAGGTGAGTGGTCAGCTTCACGCCCATACACAGAGCCCCCGGTACCCACTGGATAGGAGGTTGTGTGGACCCCAGAGCCGGTCTGGACGACGTGGAGAAGAGAAAATTCTTGACCCTACGGGCACTCAGAACTCCATCCAGTCCGTAGCCAGCCACTATAGGGACCGCGCTTTCCCGACTCCTGTGTTCCACAAATGGCGGAGAATTATCTGACCAGTTGAGCGACTGGCAGTTTAACAAGATGTCTCCACTGTCCCTAATGTGTATTTATTGCTGTGTAGTACGCGAAATTTTTATTAGCTTTATGTACAACGTCACTTATAACTAGGGCCGCGCCATAGCTGAAGCGGTTAGTCGCTGGCTTCCCACCACGGCGGCCCGGGTTCGATCCCGGGTCTCGTCAAGTGGGATTTGTGGTAGACAAAGTGGCGCTGGGGCAGGTTTTCTCCGAGTACTTCGGTTTCGTTGCGCCAATTGCTCCACAATCACCCTCACCTATCATCTGGGGCTGGTACAATAGGGCAGAAGTGGCCGCAGTACAAGGGACTTAGTCCCACCCCACTAGCAATAAAAAATACTTATAACTATAGGTAGTGTGGATTCGGCTTACGAATATCACATTTCTTTTTGTATGCAATCAACATTTCACTCGTGGCTTCCAGCCGGTTTTCATATGTAAGGTGCAACACATAGGAAACTGACAGTTCCGTTAGCTGCGGACTTCGCAGCGTATTTTATTGGCTTGTTTCTGTAACGCAACGAACATAGGGCCACGTGATAGCGGCTATAAAACGTTAATTCCATGTAAGAAGAACCGAGGTCGGGCATGCGCAGTATTTCACCGCCCAAGCTGACGCAAGCGACAAGGCCTCTGACCTCTGTTCCGGAAGTGTTCGGTTCGAATCTCGCTACAGTGGGGGAACTAATTAAGAACAATGTTCTGGGGTGTGTTTTTGGACGAACGCCCAGCCTACAGCTTCAGGGTGAAAAAAGACCACGTAAAAATTCAAGTCAGAGTCTGAGACTTGAGATTCTAAAGACATTGACTGTGGAGATGCTTTCTGGGGTAAGGCGCCGTGTATCTGTCAGGGCTTTACCGACGTTTCGGGGTTAACTGAAGATGGAGCCAATGTGTTCTTCCGAAAAATCGTTATTGATCAGACTACATTCCGTCACATTTCACAGGATTGTTTTCTTTGTGGTCAGTGCCGCGAAGTTTCCTCCCATAATTTACTCATTCACTCCAGTCAAATCCAGGGATAGTACCCTCTCATCGTCCCTTTGTTTCACACAGTTTAGAATTCGTTAATCACCGAACGTATTCGATGTTATATACAGGGTGAAACAAGATTTGCGCAGAATCTCGCCATAATATAATTCCTTGTTAGACAAAAATAAGTCGAAAATGTTGCATAACATGTGTCGTGAGACGATTAGTTTTCGAGAGACACTTCACCGTCAAAGGGGTAACATTGCAAAGCACAGCGCGCCGTTAAGTGTGCTCCGAATAGCAGGTGTTAGTTGTGATCGAATGATCATGGAACACACACGCGAAGAATACTGCGACGAGTTCTTTAACCTTCGGTGCCTCCCGGAATAGCATAGTCGGTATAGCGACTGGCTGTGGACTGGACAGCCAAGGGGTCGGGGTTCGAGTCCTGGTGTGGTCAAGAATTTTCTCTTCACGTCGTCCAGAGTCCAGACCGGCTCTGGGGTCCACCTACCTCCTCCTATTCAAAGGTAACCGGGGGCTCCTTCCCCGGGAGCAAAGCGACAGGGCCATGAAGCTGACCACTCACCTCCAGCTAGTGCCGAGGGCAACGTAGTGCTTAGTTAACCACGGGAACGACTTTACCTTTCACCGCAAACAGTCCTGCTGCACGGGAATAGGGCTGCGTTATCCAGACGCTAATGTGTTTCGACGCGGAGCACGCGGTAGCGTAGTTGGTTCAGGCACTATGCAACAAGCCGGAAAGTCACGGGTTCGATTGCCGATGAGTTCATTTGATTTTCATTTGACCCAATTCTTGCAGCCGTACTGTGACCCCTGGGTCGACTCAGCCCCTGTCAGAAATAAGTACAGGAATCTTTCTGGGCGTAAAAGGGCGTACTGAACGTAAGGCTTAACAGTCTCACCGCCATCTGTTAGCCGATCGTCTCACAGCCCTGTGAGCCTCGACAGCCTGTTACTAATATGTTTCGATGATTTGAGCATCGTCCCCATGGGTCAGGAAGTCTTCGAAACGTGTGAATGCAGGTCTCCCACTGATTGTGTGGACAACAGCCATTGCAGATGCCATAACTAAAAACTGTGGAATCAGAACGGTGGAGAATCTCAGGCGATTTTGCACAGGAATTACCAGCAATCTTGAATCTTACATCTCTTTCCAGACGATAGCCCCCTTCTTATGCTTGTTTGAGAATTGCTACATCAACACATTAGGGATGAGCTCTTTTTACTGGTATCCTATGTAAGGCCGAAGCATGTTTCACGCGTGATGACGTATTCAACGTCCGCAACAGTGACTTCTGGGTACGAGATAATCCTAATGCTATCCGTGGACATGGGTATCAGTTCCCTTCAGCGTCAGCTCTTGGACTGGAATTGTCGGCGCCATGTTTATGGTCCTCCATCTGCTACCTGACACTGAATGCCCAAATATATCGTCATATTCCGTAGGCAGTTACCCCGGGCTGCTTGGAGATGGGTCTTCAGCTGTGTCCAGCGCGCTGTTATATGAATGAAACATATCCAGGAAGGTGTACCGGACATAGAGCGCCGAGTGCATGGCCTCCCCGGTCCCCGGATCTCACTCTGATGGACTTTCTCCTGTGGGGGACACGTGAAGGAGCATGTTTATGCAGTCCCGCCCAGGACTGACGAAGATCTTGTCAGGACTTCAACTGTCCATGTTGAAGTGTTAAAGCATGCTTGTTGGGAACTGCCTTGCGGCACGCTGTCTGCAAATGGACCTACGCTGACGAGGTCCCCATCCTATCACTGGGTACCTTGCGCCGTTTGACTGTAATGTGTAATTCGAAAACGTTACAGGACGTACGTTGTTCAAAATTTTAGACTAATTTTTTTAACATACTATGGAGAAGTCGTGCACTAATTTCGTTTCACTCTGTATAATGTATCTGCGATAAGGAGGAGGTTATTAAATGGCGAAAATGAAATATAGAAAGAAAAATAAAATGTAGACTGTCACATTGTATAAGATCATTTATGTCAGTGCGACTCGAAGTAGACTGTAAATGTGCGCAAGGTCCATGGAGATAACGGGGCGCTTCTACGGGTTCCTTGACGCCAGCTAACCAATACTTGGAATCTGTTCATCAAAACAGGGCCCTGCTAACCACTGAGCAGCGATTCAGCGTAGAGTCTTTGCTACAGTCTTGTCCATAGCGTCGCATGTTAGAATGACTGATGAATAATGGATTTGGAAGGAAGCGATCGTAACATAATTGAGGTCCTGTCCCGGGATTTGCCTGGAGGGACTGTGGAAGACCCCGATAACCTATCAGCTGAGACTATATGGCGTCGAATGACATAATTAGGGAAGTGCGTTGACGGAGCAGTTCAATATGATGTACTGATCAGGCCTTTGCCTGAGAAAGATCACGCAAGACGTCTGTGAGGAAAGTTGCCGTGGGCTGCACAGTTGAGATAGCCGGAGTAGCTCGGTCGGTATAGTTGCGGGTTGGACGTCCCGGGTTCTATTCCCGGCATGGAAAAATGCTTGTCCTCCAGAACGTCCAGACCAACTCTGGCCCACCCAGCCTCCTATGAACTTGATACCGGCGGTAAAGCGGCATACTGGATATTTTTGTATATACTCTCATTGTGGAGGTCTAAAGAAATTGAGTTATTCTTTTTGTTTCCAACCCGAAAATGTTCTCGCATCCGCACAGTAATTTGGAATTCTGAAGACTTTATTAAGACGTAAATATTTCTTGGCACTGCTGGAGTAATGACGTCCAGAAGAGGAGTTAGTCATCACTCATTTTGCTCATTATATTTTTGTTGATTAACGGGTTATCTCCAAGAGGCCACTTTGAAGAAAAGTTTCATTTTTATCAGCACGAGATAAGTATTATCACGGGACTAAGCATTTTTGACGTGTTGGTAGCTTAAACATGACACATGTCTGTCTACCGACCGCAGCCGGTGGCTGAAGTTTCTTTCCTCTCTCTCAGTTAAGTCACGAGAAAGCTGGCTGTCTACCGAGAACATTTCTATAACAGCCTTCTGTAGATGTAAATTAATGTTGGGGAACGTTGCTAGGCCCTTACGTGAAACATTATTGTTGTGTAGTGTCTGCCACGATATTGGCTTTTCGGTGTTTGTGTACTAAGTGAAGTGAACAAATTATTGTTTTGTAAAGTTGGTATTGTTTTTCAGTGATTTAAAACTTCTTTGTTTGTTGTGGGCCAGTTTTTTGCTGACCTGGTCACAGAAGAGCTTCAGAAACCAGAGGTAATGTTAATCACAGTAAATAACAGAGTGTTTGTAGCAGTTGACGAGTCGCCGTTGTAACCGACGACGTCCGCGGTTCGATTTCTCAAGCAGACTATTCTTTTCGAAGTTTATTTATAATCGTGGCTGACTCCATGATCCTCTTCCTCTCATGGAACCCAAATGCTCATTACCGTGTTCACAACAGCCCGCCACATTCCATGTAAACGCCATGGAACAGAGTCCTCGAGAAGTTTGTAGTCGCTCAGCCTGTGAACCCCTTCCTCGCCGTTTATAAAACCTGAATGTTCATTATCGTGTTCATAACAGCCCGCCATAGGTCCCTGTCCTGAGCCAGATTAATCCAGGCCACCTTCACATAATGCTTCCTTAATATCGCCGCAACTATGCCCGAGTTATTTTAATGCCGTTTTTTGTTTTCGGGGTTTGTTCCCAAAACACTGAACGCATTTCTACGCCGCCATACGTGCTACATGCTCCATACATCTCATCCTGCTCTCTGGCCAAGAATTCCAATTATGAAGCTTGTCGGTGTGCAGTTTTTTCCGGCCTTCTTTTGCTTAGGAACTGGTAGGAACAGTATTTTGGGTTCTGAAGTGTTGCCACTGTAACACTCGTTGAGAATTCAGCAGGAAACCCCATCATTTGTTATATAAACTTTAACTTCCCCTGCGTGTTATCGAGTGATGCATCATGGCCGACGTTTAACTCCAACTCCCACGAATAACACTCGTAAACATTCAATCGCAAACCGTCTCACTTTTATAGTATACTAACTCCATGGAACCCAACCCACCTTGAGGAGCTGCCAATTCTGCAGGTACTAAAGAACTTCCTAACATTATGTGGAACCCGAAGGTTCATTACCGTGTTTACAAGAGCCCTCAGCTGGTCACTATCCTGAGCCAGATCAGTCCAGCCCATACCACCCCATCCTGTCTCTCTAAAATCCATTTAATATTATCCACCCACCTACGTCTTTGTCTTCCTAGTGATCTTTATATTATAACTACACTTCACATATCCACATCAAAATAAAATTAGTACCCACAAATAGACACAGTACCTTGAAACAAAACACTTCTCGCTCGTTCGTGGCATTGCATACATTACTGTGAAGAACACGCTAAGAAACATTCGTGTTCCGCAAAATGCCATAAACTTCTTGAGTCTGAACACCTACGATTTCCCCAAGAAGGAACCCACTTGATACAGTGAGTCTTGAGTGGCTGAGCAACTGCTGGCTTCTCTAGGAGGACTCAGCTGCTTGAATTAAGTTAGTCGGAATGTTTTCTAAACATCAACGCATTCAGGCATACATTTAAGATTACATATGGGGAATTTAGGCAGCTCAATAAAGACGAATTGAAGTGGAAAGTGAATGGCTGGAAGACAAGCAGTAAAAAATATTTGCGAACGATGTAATAGAATTTAGTGAAAAGAAATGACAGGGCTCGCGGTAGCGTTGTAAGTTGAGGCATCTTGCTACAAGCCGGAAAGGCGTAGGTTTGATTCCTGATGAGATCATTGGATTTTTCAGTTGACCTAATCCTTCCAGCCGCACTATGGCCCTGGGGTCGACTCAGCCTCTTAACAGAAATGAGTACCAGGAATCATCCTGGGGTTAAAGAGCGGCCGGCGCGTAAGGCTGACAGCCTCACCCCCATCTGTGAGCCGATTGGCTAGAACAGGCATGTCCAACGCGTCGATCGCGGGACGATTTTGGGTCGATCTCATAGGCCTATAAGGAAATTATACGCGAAAAGCATGTAAATGCACTTGTAATATAATGTGGTTATGTTCAGATTTTGAAGGGAAAATGCGTGTTAAAGTAGCTGTACTTTCAATGTATGTTGCTTTTACAACAAACATCATGTGTCGTGTTATTTTTACCAATATTTTTGCTTAAACCGAGGTACGAAGATGGGGGGGGGGTATATCACTGGCAGTTTTGACGCTAAAAAGTCGATCACAACCATATGGGCCTCCACGGCTTGTTACAAGGATAGCTCTACATTTTTAAGAGTAAATCTTCTCAGTTTACGTTGCTATGATCGGGCTTTGCTTTCAGTAGCGTTGGCCTCAAGTCAGGAATCGACAGTAGCGAATAATAGCATTAACAAGAAAGTTAGCAACAGATTAAGTTCCGGGAACCTCCGTCTCATCTGCAGAGAGCTGAGGTTTAGAATGTTCAGAAGTAATTTATAACTGTACTACCTTCTGTTTTGCATGGGTGTGAACCTCAGCGTCCGCCCCGAAGGTGCAACATAAATTACGGCTGTTTGAAACTTGTGCTGAGGGAATATGAGAGTTGAGAAAATTATATATTGAGAAGTTTCGTAATTTGTACTCGTCATGAAGTATAGTTAGGGTGATCATGAGGACATGTAGCAAGAATGGGGAAGATGAGGCATGCATACAGTATTAATTAGACAATTTGAAGAGATCGGTTGGGCGAGTTAGTCCTAAATGGGAGGATATTATTAAAGTGGAATTTAAAGAATAGGATTGAGGTGGGCTTGATTTCATTTGCTCAACAAGGGGTCCATTTGATTTATTACTGTAAACATAACAATGATTCACGTTTCATGAGTACTCTCTTCTTGCATGTGATACCATGCAGTCTGGTACTTTACTTACGTTTCGGGAAAAGATAATCCCTCTGTCCTTCAGAGTAGAAATAACGTAGAGTCTTTACTTGCTCCTTGCTGTTGCTCTGTCTTAACCTTCCACACTGAAGATGGAGCCATTACATTCCTCCGAAACGTTGGCGAACTTCGACTACCGGGAGTCATGTTACAGAAGACAGAACTTTCGGATAGCCAGACCGATAAACTGAGCAACGGTTAGCTTCTCAAGAAAGGCTGTAATACATGAGTTGGATAGCATATAGGCTTGACCTCGACCCTGAATACGCGACATTCCCTACTCTGCGTTATCTCTCTCCATAACCACCGGCGTGAGGACCTCAGCTCCTACCTTCCACAGATTTCGTCATTATTTGGAGTTGCTGTCCAAATGACGTACCTTCGTATTGCGTTTTTGTGATCAGAGTGTGCCGGTTGTTGGTAACAATGGTGAGGTGCAAAACAACACGTCAACAATACCATACAATAAATTTCCCCTTCTTCCATGATATGTATACAGTTGCCGTCTTATAGTGCACTCAGTTTCACCTGTTACTTCACGACATGTTTCGGCAACATAGTGCCATCATCAGGTGCCCTAATTACGCTAATCTATTTCATTGCTTGCCTTTATAAAAGTATTTAAAAAGTGCGTATTTGTCAACTATAATAAATTTACACACACTAAAACTTGTTAAGATTATACATCTTATGTATCATAATTAAAACTTGCGGTGGTTCTTCCACCATGGGGGTCGTTTTTCTTACATTCTGTTGGCTGCGTGTGTGTCTGTGTGTATCCCCTTATCGTTGCTAGGTAACAACTCGGTAAAGACGTTCCCGCGATAACAAAGAACTAGATAATTTTTCTTTTATGTTACCAAATTTCGTTGATTGATGCAGTATTATCGGTGTGTATGAATTGTATAGGCGTATCATTTTGTCCCCGCACCCCCCCAGGTGCCCCCTTTGAATATTAACGGAATTGTCGCTTTATTACTTGATGGTTAAAATGGTTTTTAGCAGGTTTTACTTGTTTCGGCGTTTGAGTCAGCGTAGAGAATAACAAGTGTTGTGAGCTAAACGAAATTATCTGTTTATTTATTCATCGTGTCTCGCTGTTTGCGTCAGCGGTTGCATAAATGTCCTTGAGATAGTGATTTCAAGAAACCAGAATAGGCTGTTATACCCGTGCTTGGAGTGCATGTTTCTGGTCCCCATCGCGATAGAGCTTCAGGTTTCTAGTCCAAGAAAGAGGACGTATTTAAAAAAAATCGATGGACTTTACTACCAAGATGGCCGGGGTTCCATTCCCGCCGGAGGCAAGATTTCTCGGTACTCTAGCAGTGTTAAGACCAGTTCTGGGGCCCACCGAACCTCCTATTCAACAGGTACTGGAGGTTATTTCTGCGGGAGTAAAGCAGACGGATTGTGAAGATTACCACTCATCTACATCTAGTACCGAGGTCAAGAATTGTGGAGCTATACGTCCACTTCCCCATATATCTTCATGGCATAGTGCTTAATTAAGCACAGAGAAAAGTTTCATCTTCTTGCCGTAGGACAGAGCGAGTTGGCTCAAACATTAACGATTTTGACTTGTGCTCTGTTCGAATGTTCTTCGGGATCCAGACTGTTCTGACTGGCTTTCTTTTTGGGGTGGGGGTTTCGTTAGCCCCACTAGTCAAATTTTGGGATAATACCTCAAATTAGGCCTCGATCACTTGCCTCCAAAAGTTTTCAATTCATTAATCACGATCGTCCACTGATTCGACGCAATGTTGACTGAGTTACTGACATCATCGTTAAATAAGCAACATAAAATGCAAATTACGACTAGAATACCTTACAGCAGGTTGGGCGAGACGTTAGTCGCGGTGTCCCGGTGGGCCACAAACCTGTTTTTGTTCTACCGTCAACCCATGCGACGAAAACCACGTTCTTGTTACCTTGTAGTTCGTAGAAATGTTTGAGGTTGGTTTCTGGAACCTGGCGAGCGGCGGCAAGTATCATCAGCCGAAAATATGGCGCCTGCCCCACAGACGCCCCCGTGGAGTCGTGTTTAAGTTTAGCAGCAGTTTCACAGCGAAATTCACAGAATTGTTGGACATGACGCTGTGTCCGCTTTCTTCGGCGCATGAATTAAACGCATACTTGGTGTGTTCTGTAGTAACCGTGGTAACGAGACATGCTTGCAGCGGATTGTGGTATGATCCCTATTCATTTATTACCATACGTTCCTTATTTTGAAAAAATTAAAGTAGGCTTATGAGATCACCTTGTCGTATGTCTGTGCTTATCCTCCCATTAACTTTTGAATGGCAGAACCAATCTTTATGAAACTTGGTGTGTATATTTATCCAGGCACTTTAGCCCATCTCAACGGCGTAATTCATAAATCCTTTTTTTCCCCCCCTTGGCACTACAGCCCCAGTGGGCCTAGGCCTACCTCCACGAACTCCGTTCACTCGTAAATCCTTACCATCAGTAATACCAACATTTCATCCTCATATCATTTTACGCCTGTGCCAATATTCATGTAACTTAATATATACTTGATATCGTGCCACATGTATCCATCTCATTGGCAGTAATCCCAACTGTAGCCTCTGAAATCGTTGACGTAGTGCCCTTAATCTTGCGCCAACGCCTGAACCGCTCGTCATGAGACTTGGTATGTATGTAATGCCACCTTAACGATCTACTTACAAATCATTCCCATCAATGATACCAACATTGAAACATCTAAAATTGTATTGTATTATTGATTTATTAGGCGTACATACTAACGGATTTTTATTTATCGTATCAGATACACGAATTTTGATGAAAGGAAAGTAGGCGATTAATTCTTCCCAGAACTTCTTGTTTGTTTTAAGATGACTTAGTTTCATGGTGGTGGTAATTAAATAGTTTTTACTACAGTTTGATGTGAAACTTCCAAAGCAGCTGTAATGCTGGAACACCGTTCACTTTATACGGCCTTCCCCACCACAATTTCAAGGTCACAGAAATGACGCGTGAATCAAAGAATCTCGAGACATTAAGGAGAGTAATGACAGAGAGCAACAGAAACAGTTACCGCATTGTGCAGCTTCTTCCTAATCGGCCTTGCGTTTGCAAATACTTCACCGGAGGCAGTAAATCGCATCATATGCTTTAAAACGAATGAACACAAAAACACAAACTCCGTGGTTCTAGTCCGCAAGCGAACTATACCGACAGAGCGACCGTCGCTTGTCGTCGAAGTTAGTGCCAACTTTAGCGGATAGAGGGTGTCACGTGGTCAGCGCAACGAATCCCCACTGCCGTTATTTTCGGTTTTCTAGACCTGACTTTGAGTAATTAAATGAACTTAAAGCATGTCAGTAATAATTGTTTATTGTAAATGGATTTATTATCATATTTAATGATTGTTTAAGGTTTAGATATATCCACGTGCATATTTGTGCATCCTTTACGTTACAGATAAGCCCTCCGGATCCATTAAGTCTTTGTTTGGTGTCAAGTTTTCCCAGAGAGTGCTCGAGAGCAAGTTACGGAGTAATAGAAAGGCTGTATGAATCACCGCAAACCCTTAATAGTTCCATGAGCCTCGTTAGAGAACTACATTAAAGTGGGGGATATACCAAATGGCTTCTTCTTGCCGAGTCGCGCTTTTCAGCAAATGAAAATACCTTTATATCTCTTTTGCTTGATTGATCATCCCTGTCACGTTTAACCTCTTCAAATTTGTATGAATATTAACATAACCGATATAACCTGTTCTAACTATAGACTTTGTCACTAATGAAGGAAACATGAAATCGACGTTTCAGAAGAAATCACAAACCGACTGTTCGGACTGAACTGAATCTCGTTCGCTCGTTCTGTAACAGCAGGAAAAAGGTAAAGCTGTCCCTGTAACAGGTCATGTATGCCCACAGGGTTGTGAGACAACGAGGCTCCCACATTTTCTGGACAGTCGGCTCACAGATTGTGGTGAGGTTGTCAGTCTTACGCCCCGGCCACCCTTTACCCCCAAAAAGATTCCTGGCACTCATTTCTGTTAGAGGCCGAGTCGACGCCACGACCATAGTGCGGCTGGAAGGATTACGTCAATTGAAAAATCCAATAACCTCAGAACCCGCGACCTTCCGGCTTGTGGCATAGGGTCTCAACGCAACTACACGTACTTCCGAAACGATAATCCTAACCATTAACTTGTAATATATCTAATAATGTGCGATTTTCGGTACTCGCTCTGTCATCTGGAGGGATTTGTAAACGGGTAAAGGAAGCAGAAGTTTGTGTCCACTGCATTTTTATGTCGAAGGACTTTTGTCGTATTATGGTCGCGGGTGCTTGAAAATATGCACTGACATTTCCTCACTATTCTTAGGTTAGATGGATGTTTGGAGAAATATGTCTTATCGTCTGACCCCCTGTAGTCTGTATGCGCGTTGTCATTGTCTGTACCAATGTGATGTTACCATAACAACGAACTGTCGTTCCATGAAAGTAAGTTACGTATAACCCGATAACTGCCTCCGCAAACCTACAAAACCACATAAATCTCCTACAACAGTGGTTCCACAAATGGCGCATGAGCATAAACAACGAGAAATCAGTCCAAATCACCTTCACCAATCGCCGAACCACTTGTCCGCAAATAACAATCAACAACAGGAACATACCAATCAACACCGAGGTCA
>NW_019719368.1:430589-513744 GCF_002891405.2 Cryptotermes secundus | reverse complement strand
CCTATGGCATCGAGCTCTGGGGCTGCGCTCGACCATCCAACACCAAAATCCTCCAAACGTTCCAATCGAAAACACTACGAAGAATCACAGGCGCACCATGGTACGTAACAAACAGAACTACCCACAACGACCTCAACATACCCTTCATCACGGAAGAGATCAGAAAACATGCCACCAGACACCGTACTCGGATAACAGGACACGAGAACCCGCTAATCGTAGAATTAACGAAACCGCACCCAGCAGCAAGACGACTGAGGACAACCTGGCCAGAAGACTTATATAACTAAAAGGTAGAGCACTGCCACTGGGCAGCTGCCGCCTTCACGACATAAGCACCCATCACATTTGCTTATTACTTGCAGTGTCAAGTAGATTGTAAATTGACATTAATGGAAAAAAAAAAAATTCGTCACTAACGAGTGGGCAGTTTCTTGTTTCAGGATATCTTATCTCTCTGAGCATTTCGTAATGCTCCCGAGGATGTATAGTGTACTGGATAGAGGAGACAGTTGTAAAAAGAAAAGCTATCCCTGTAACAGGCCGTGGAGGCCCATAGGGTTGTGAGACGTTGAGGTTCCCACATTTTCTAGAGATTCGGCTCATAGATGGAGGTAAGGTTGTCAGCCCTACTCCCCGGCCGCCCTTTACCCCCAAGAATATTCCTGGTACTCATTTCTTTTACAGGCTGAGTCGACCCCAGGGCCATAGTGCGGCTGGTAGGATTAGGTCAATTGAAAAAATTTCAATGAACTCATCGGGATTCGATCCCGTGATCTCCTAGCTTGTAGCATAGTGCCTCAACCAACTACGCTGCCGGTTGTAGGAGTTATTATTTGTGTTACTCGTGGGAGATTGATTTGAACGTTCACTTGACGTAAAGGCTAAAGTTGTGTCCCTGTACGTAACCAAGTTCCACGCCATGAAAACGTGTGGGAAAGTGGAGTTATAGCTCCACCATTCCTGACCTCTGTAGTAGGTGGAGGTGAATGGTCAGCTTTACGGCCGGGCCGCTTTACCCTCAGGGGAGAGAGGAATGTACCAGTTGGTTAAGAGGCTGGGTGCCCCCCCCCCTCCCCGGACGCTGAGATGTAGAGAAAAATGTTTTGCTTTCGCCGATAATCGAACCGAGGCCGTCCAGCCCGTCCAACCTGACGTTTTAGTGCTGGAAACGTATACATGACCAAGCAAGGAAAGTTAATAGTACGAACGTTTGTTTAACAATTGATGCCACTGAATTCTCAAAGTGTTATACTGATATATTTCGTAATAACAGTTGTAATCTCAAACGGTTGGCGCATACCGCGATGATTCTTCGGTTGTTACGGTAACAGTAATTGATATTGGTGGAGCCTTGAACACGCACACTGTCTGTCTGTCTGTCTGTGTTATCAAAACCTGATTGAGGAGGGAATTAGAGGCAATGCTTGCTACCATTCAGGCCAGAACCTTTTGTCTTCTCGTCTGCTGAGCAAAAACAAAAATTAGAATATACAGAACTATAATTTTGCCTGTGGTTCTGTATGGGTGTGAAACTTGGTCTCTGATATTAAGAGAGGAACATAGAGTGAGGGTGTTTGAGAAGAATATTTGGAATGAAGAGAGATGAAGTGACAGGAGGATGGAGAAAACTGCATAATGAGGAGCTTCATAACTTGTACTCTTCTCCAGGTATAATTAGAATAATCAAGTCAAGGAGGATTATGGGAAGGACATGTAGCACGAATGGGGGAGGCGAGGAATGCATATAGGATATTGGTGGGAAAGCCAGAAGGAAAAAAAAAACACTGGGAAGACCAAGGCGTAGGTGGGTGGACAATGTTAAAATGGATGTTAGAGACATAGGATGTGATGGTATGGATTGGATTGATCTGGCTCTTGTGAACACTGCAATGAACCTTCGGGTTCCATAAAATGCTGGGAAATCCTTCAGTGGCTGCACAACTGGCGGCTTCTCAAGAAGGGCTCAGCTCAGTGAGTAAAGTGTTGTCATAGGTTCCGGGTGCAGAGACGCCTCGTCGGTTAGGCAAGTTGTTGAATTTAAGCAGTGAATGTACCGTTACTGGACACCCCCCAGCAAGTGGCCCCCATACCCCTGCGACGCCTGTGACACCCGAGAATGAATGAGACTAAATTGTTTGGGTGAACCAGTGAGTCAGCCCCAATAGAGAACTGCAGCTTCTCGTCTTAACGGGATTTTCCAGAACTTGTTGGTCGTTCAGGTTGTCAAGCCTGTACAGCGCGGCCCGAAGCCCACTACTTGAAGCAAATAAACTCTCGGAAGCCTTATGCCCCACAAAATGAAATTCCCACATATTGTGATAAAAACCATATTTGGTGTCGTAATTCTTAAAACAGCCTTATATTATGTTGGGTTGCAACTTTTTGTAGTTCTGAGACAGTCCGACGTTTCGGAGAAATCTTTCGGCTCAATCCTCGGGTAAAAAAAGTGAAGCTGTTTCGTGTATGAGGCCAGCAATAACTGCTGGCGAAGGCCAGCAGCAATTTAACCGACCGACCGACTTGTGGTTGAGTCAATTTAAAGTTGTTGTGAAAAGTGAGAAGCGGGGCACAGTTTGGGATACCAGAGGAAGAGGAATGACCGCCGTTGGAAGTCATTACCAAGCAACGGCAAGTGGCGACTGAGAAGACTTGATCTTTAGACTGTGTAAGTCAGACTATTGTAGTTATTTGTAGTTACGTTCTGTAAGTGTTCAATAAATCCGATCAGTCCAAACCTCATCTATTTAGTCACAAAATCCGTTTGACAGTTATTACATCATTCGTGCCTTAAACCTGTGGATTTTAAACAGCAGATGCAACTGCTTTTTAACATGGCATGTGATTAAGATCTAAAAGTTTGTGGCAGTGGTATATTAGTGCAAAGTATTATGTTTCCGGACGTTACTCATCGTCCTGTTTTTGTCTCAAACACACAACGTTTCGGTGACTGCATTCTGTCTCCGTCTTTAGGTGGAACCTACTCAATTGGGCACAATCGATAGAGCTAGTCCTATCTCCCTACCTGAAGACGGAGACAGAATCCAGTCTCCGAAACATTGTGGTTTTAAATAAAAGCAGGACGATGGATAATGTCCCGAAACATAATATTTGTAAGGCATGTCATGTTTACTCAGCCCTTTTGAAGACTCACTTTGCTATGCATCAGGACATAATAAAGCTTCTGACTCCGTTAACCGAATGTACTCGTATGATCCAACTTTCCGTTCATGATATTCCCCAGGCTAATATTTTGTGCGTGTTTTAATCTGCCTTCGGTAATTACATATTCCTTCATACACATTATCATTGCCTAATGTCTAAATAAATGCTTAAAACGTCACGACCAGTTTAAATTTATATATCTCATTTTCGTTTCACACAACCGGCGTGCGTGAGTGGTGGGAAGTGAAGTTGATCGACAGATGCGAAACGGGGAGGAGGCTGATCACCGAGGCGTCTAATTCCTAGAGGCACTGTTTGCCATTCAACGCGTTATCACAGCAGTTCTCTTGACGTCTCTTGTGTGTGTGTTTTGGCCTCCTGCTACACGGATCATTGTAAAGCGCTCCGTTTTAATGATTCGTAATTTGTCTTCTTCTTATTGGTTGTGAGAGACATCTGAGGTGACGTTATAACGTTTAGCAGGAAACGTTACAGAAAAAAAGTTCCGTAATAGTCAATGTATTCTATTCTCCCGTTCACCCAAAGTCACTGTGCCACAAGCCGGAAGGTTATGGGTTCGATTGTGCCGCGCCGTAGCTCAAGCGCTTAGTCGCTGGCTTCCCACCGCGGCGGCCGGATTCGATCCCGCGTCTGGTCAAGTGGGATTTGTGGTGGACAAAGTGGCGCTGGGGCAGGTTTTCTCCGAGTACTTCGGTTTTCCCTGCCAATCTTCATTCCACCAATTTCTCCACAATCACCCTCACCTATCATCTGGGGCTGGTACAATAGGCCAGAAGTGGCCGAAGTACAAGAGACTTAGTTCCACCCCACTAGCAATAAAAAAAAATAATATGGGTTCGATTCCCGATTAGGTTATTGGATTTTTCAATTGACCAAATACTTCCAGGCGCACTATGGCCATGGGATCGACTCAGCCTCTAACAGAGGCTGAGTTCCTGGGGGGTAAAGAGCGGCCGGCGCGTAAGGCTAACAACCTCACCGCCATCCGTGAGCCGGCTGTCTAGAGAAAATGTGGGAGCCTCGACATCTCGCAACCGTATGGGTCTCCACGGGCTGTTACAGGGATGTAGCTTTACGTTACCCAAAGTCATTCACATCGTGTTCACCTGAGGAGAGCACTTCACGCATGTTTTGCAAAGCTAAACAAATTGTTTTAGTCTGTATGTGATGACAGTTAATGATGCGAATGGCTTTGGGTGAATGGCAGAGCAGCATTCATTGGTCGGTGTAGCCCTATGGGCTCAAGGAGACCTCCGGTTTCGCGATTTTCGTTTCCATTGTACAGGTGCGCCAGAAAGAATGGATAGATTTCAGGCAACCGCTACGTGAAATTCAGCCATTCTTTCTGACGCCCCGCTGTATGTTGAAAATACAGAGTGGCTCAAAAGTCAGTTAACTGGTTAGTAAAATGTACACTAAAATGTACGTACAGGGTCTACCGGAAAGAATGCCTGGGTTTCAAACACCTGCAACTGAGCAAAGAAAATAGGCATGTCTATGTTGTTACCTGCAGTGTAACCGCAAACAGTTTGTTTGCGCGCGCATCCCAACTTTAGTTAACGGACAGCAGCTTTGATTTGCGTTTTCGGCATAACTGTGTCATATGGGGCGACGAGTTTCCCACAGAACGTTTGAAACGACGGGATAGTCCTGAAGCGAGCGCTGTTGGTGCGGGACGCATGAAATCATTGGCCCTTTTTTTTTAAGCCTGTTTAACTAAAGTAAGCTTATGCAATCTCCGTGCTGTCTACAATGAGTCTGTGTAAAAAAAAGTAAAGATGTCCGTTTTCTTAACTAATTAAGCACTACCCCATGAAAGCGTATTGGGGAGTGGATGTATAGATCCAAATTTTCTTGCCTTCGGCACTGGCTATAAGTGAGTGGTCAGCTTTACGCCCCGGCCGTCGGTACCCATTATATAGGAAGCTGGGACGGCCCCAGAGTCAGTCTGGAAGACTTGGAGAAGAGAACATTCTTGACCCTACAGGGAATCGAATTGTAACCCCTCGGCCGTCTAGGCCGTAGCAGTCGTTATACTGACTGCGCTATCCCGGCTCCTTTCTGTTAACTTTTGAATGCTCAACCAGTCTTTATGAAATTTGTTATGTATATCATAGCACCTGAGCTATCTCAGTGGCCTACTTCGTAAACCCCTCCTATCAGTTCAGTCTGTATATATGTGTGTATATATATATATATATATATATATTCACCTTTCATTGCTAGGAAACGGCGCTGTAGAAATCCCCCTATCGTTGCTAGGCAACAGCTCAGTAAAAACATTACCGCGGCGACGAGTACACGCAACAGTAGAACAACTGTTGGACGCATTGTTTTCTTACGGTGTGTGTCGTATCAAGGAAAGTAGACGATTAGACCTTCACAGAACTTTTTGTTCTTCGATGAGGACATCATTCCACGCTTTCATTCCTGGACATGGTGGAAAGTTATGTTTTTTCGCAGCTCAGCAGCAACAACAAAAGTCTTATTCTTGAGCTGGACGGTGCCCTGTTCATTTTGTTCACATTTTCCGTTATTGCACGTGAATATCCGAGGCCGATCGATAGGAAGAGGAGAACCAGTTGCGTGGCCCCCCACGTTCACCTGATCTCACGCCTTTCGACTTTTTCCTTTGGACCTGTGTCAAGGGCCAGGTGTACAGCCAAAGACTGAATACGCAGGTTGAACCCAAAGCACGTTTCAGTGCAGTAATTGCAAATGTTGCGAAGGACATGTTACAACGCGTGGACTCTGAGTGGGGGGTGTACATAGAGCAGCTACAGATGGCCAAATTGTTCGTTCCACCTAACATGTTTCCTGCTTGTGTGTAAAATAAAATAAACTGTCTCAATTGACGAATAAAGTTCTGCAAACACCCTCATACTTTGTAAGATTTGAGGTTTTCACGGCGGTGACTGTGAAGAAAGCACCGTGTAGATGTGGTGTTAACCGACGTTTCGGAGGAACGTATCGCCTCCATCTTCAGGGTAGAAGGGAGAAATAAATCCGCAAGCAAAGAGACGGTCTCTTCGCTTGCGGATTTCTAGATCTAGAAAAAATGTCGATCCTTGCTAAATGTGTATACGTAAAATTGTTCTCAGGGTCTGTCTGTTGTCTCTTGTTTGGGCGTTACGCACAGCGAGTGATGTGTGGGATGTCATTTCGAAAGGGAAATATGAGTCAAATTTGAGCAACATTCAGAACTTGTGTACATATCATGGAATATTCATTCTGTTGCTAATTATCTCTTGTCTCACATGAAACAAAACCAGACTACACAGCGTCACATATTTTTTCCTGTTGCTCCCACTTGGAACATTGGACATCCGTGAAACGCTTCGTTTCACTTCAGTTTCTTAATCTTACAGAAAGTCGGTAGGACTCCCTGCCGGGGATCAGCCCGACGCAAGGCAGCTACGTATGAAGGACAAGACAAACATACGTGCCTCAAGTGGGATTCCAACCCACAACCCCTGTGTTCTAGCGGACGAAGACAGACCGCCCGGCCACTGCGATCGGCAGCAGAAGATAGTACTTCTCATAATCGCCGCTGTAGACCCCGATAGCATTTCCTGTGAGCTGTGTACGTCAGTTAACAACGAAACATCCATGGACGTTTCCAAACTTAGTACCCTCCCCAACAGCCGTTGTTGCATTGTAATCATCATGTCAGGCTTGGTGTTGTAAATATTTCTGTGCAGCGTCTCTCATCTCGCTGTTAGATAGTAAATCGTGGGTTGTTTGTCTGCTCGTGCTATGTACGCTTTCCAATCCACTTCAAAGCGCTGAGCTGTGACAGGAGAAAGACATGTAACACATACGCATATTGTAATTTAGAATTTCTCACGTGACTCCCGCCTGTTTGTGTGAGTCTTTATACACGATTTGTGAGAGCATTTTTCCTGCGATAGTTAACGAAGTGGGACTGAGGTTTTTTCTCAGAATTTTCTTCTTGTTTCCCTTGCAAATCATTATTCCTCTCTTGTTCCATACTCATACGTCACTGCCCTCTGGTACGTGCAATAGCTGTGACAGGCAGCACATTATCAGATGCTTGGTGTTCACGATTTAGGGGCCCATTTCTGGCTGGACATTTGGTTGATTATGTAACGTAAGGACATGATTTAGGGCCGCGCCATAGGTCAAGCAGTTAGTCGCTGGCTTCCCACCGCGGCGGCCCAGGTTCGATCCCGGGTCTGGTCAAGTGGGATTTGTGGTGGACAAAGTGGCGCTGGGGCAGGTTTTCTCCCAGTACTTCGGTTTCCCCTGCCAATCTTCATTCCACCAATTGCTCCACAATCACCCTCACCTATCATCTGGGCCTGGTACAATAGGCCAGAAGTGGCCGCAGTACAAGGGACTTAGTCCCACCCCACTAGCAATAAAAAGAAACAGGACATGATTTAGTGGTTCTTTTTCTGAGATAAAAATTTCATTTTCTCTGACGATTTTATAACTGTTTACGAATTAGGATTTGTTTAATTACGCTTTTCTTGTGCATTGTCTGCAGTGAGGATTGTGGACTCCGCCATGTTTATTTTAAGGGGGGAGGCAGCCAGAAACGGTGCTTATAAATTTACTTTTAGGCGTCCTGAGACTGTTTTTACTTATTACCCTTGAAAGTTCAGAAAGGCAGAAAATTTAAAAAATAAAATAATTATTGACAGACTATTTGACGTATTTACTTCTTTTTCCAAGGCATGGATGTCTGTGTGTGTTTATTCTGTTTTTGTGTTCTCCTGTGTGTTGGTATCGGCCTTGTGGCCTTGCGACTGGCTGATCCCCGTGCGAAGAGTTCTACCAACTGTCTGTATATGATTAAGGAACTGAAAAGGCGGCCAGGGCCCAAAGAAAGGGCTGCAGAGCTGTTGATGAATGAATTAATGAAGATGATGATTATGTGGTTTTCTGATTGCTATTTGTAACGATGTTCGTGAAAGCACTTAGAAATGTCTGACTTCTGGAGCTCTTGTGCCGTCTGTGTGCAACGTCGTTCACTGTTCTTTCTTCGTATTCCTTTATTGGACACTATGTGTTTCGGTTAGGCCATCTTCAGGTGCACAGGTCGTTAATGGTTAAATGCGGTTTTCTTTCCTCCTACTGTCTGTGGTTATTATGGTTATGTGGGTTTTGGGTGGCTTTGGGTTGCACGTGGTTCCTTTTGGTTTTGTTTAATTTGTTGGTTGTGGTTTCCTTGAATGTTCTTGTTGGGGGGGGGTTCTGTTGCGTCGTGGTCGGCCATCGGCCATTAAGGTATTCAGTTTTCAGTCATTATTTCTTAATAATATTGTTTTTGCGTGCTTTTGCCTACAACCCCCAGAACAAAATGACATTCAGTTTTGTCAAACAAAAACACTAATCTTATTTTCCCGTTGGAAGAAATGAGTGGTCGCCTCGTGTGCGACAGTGTAGTTCGCCTGGGTGTATGTTACCTGACGCGCACTGGCTCAGAATGTTGCTTGGAGACTGCTCAATTTGTCACATGACCACAGAGCATGTAGTGCGCGCGCACGTCTGCAGATAAAAAGGAATATAGCCGAAGTACGCGATATTCATTTGTTATTTATTTAACGATGCTTTCAGTAGCTGAAACTGTATAACCTCAAGACAGAGTGTATATCGTCAGATAATAAGATAATGGTGAATAATGAATTTTAAATGATATGGAACGAAGTGCTTGTAGCCTGACTTGAGTATCTGGGAATTTTTCGGGTGTTACTGAGGTACGCCACGGAGAACATACGTCATGATAGTAGGTATCCGGGCCGAGATTAGAACCAACCCATTTTTGATGTGAAATCGGGCTACCGTTTGAGCCATCCTGTTGCGATGTAAGTGGTTGGCAGATGTAGGTGTAGGGAAGTGAATTCTGGCGTAGTACATGAAACGGGTCGAAGATTGGTTCCATATAATGTAACATTTGTAATCGTTCGTAGAACTCTGATTCGGTATTTTAAACCTTTGCATTAGATACACTGTCGTTAAACAAACGAGTCTTGTTCTTCGTGGTCTGTACTGCCATGATCCACATAGCTCATTAAGCCAAATGACTTAAAACTTCAGTTGTTGATTAGCATTCCTGCTTTATGTTTCGTAGTTTTGAAACCATTCGCAGTACCTCCACGCCATCTCACATATAGCCTTTGACGGCCTGTAATTTATGCAGTGGTCAGACAGGAAAATATGGCCATGAGGCCTACGGGACTCTAAACGTTGAATGACTGTGCTGGCGAGGGTCAGCAGCAATATACTTGATCGATTGACCAACTTATGCAGTTGAAAAGGAGTCGTTAAAGTGGCAACTTAAGGTTACTCTTTATTGTTTGCATCCTGTTGTGTGTCTTGGTTTCTGATGCTGTGGCCGTCAACACAACAAATATTTCAAAACAAACCTGATTGTTTATGATAATGGTTTTGTTTAATAACTGCTACATGTTTCGGTCAACATATAAGTACAGTTTCAGGCAGTTTCATTAAGTACATCTCACGTTATTGAAATATCCATGATATTGTTAATCATAATTTTTTTCTTCATATTGGCGCTACAGCCCCAATTTCGACCTTGGCCTACCTCCACGAAACACTCCGTTTCACTTCGGTTTACTAGATCGTAGACATTCGGTAAGACTCCTTGGGCAGGTGACCAGCTCGTCGCAAGGCGTCTACCTGTACACGAACACAAAAAAAGCGCGCACGCACGGACACACACCAAGCATCCATGCCCTGAGTAGGATTCGAACCCACGATCCCGGCTTCCGAGCAAGCGAAGGCAGTGCGTGCCTTAGACCGCTCGGCTACCGTGACCTGCTATTATCATAATACACGTAGTTATTAAAATTGTAAAGATTTTTAGCAATTCGCTCGTCGCAAAAAAGTAAAAGGTAAAGCTACGAGTATCTTTGTAACAGACCGTGGAGACCCATCGGGTTGTGAGACATCGAGGCTTCCACATTATCTAGACAATCGGCTCACAGATAGCTGTAAGGTTGTCAGCTTTCCGCTCCGGCCGCCATTTACCCCTCAGGAAGATTCCTGGTACTCATTTCTGTTAGAGGCTGAGTAGACCACAGGGTCATAGTGCGGCCGGAAGGATTAGGTGAATTGAAAAATACAGTGACCTCATCGGAAGTCGAACCCGCGGCCTGCTGGCTTGTAGCATAGTGCTTCAACCAACTACGCTACCGCGTTCCCCTTCGCTCGTCGTTACATTGTGAAATTCTGTGCTATTTTTCGCGTGTTAAAGGCGGTGTTTTTCCTCCGGGGTTCGCTGTTATGTCTGCAGATTTGTTTTCCGCTCCTCGCGTCAGGCGTCTGCTGCGTGTATAGGATTCTTCACAGCTGCTGTTGTGCGGCTAGGCTGTCCCCGTGCATGGGATACTTGGCTCCAACATACGCAAGGTGATTTCACCTCTTCCAGTATTTTGACCTTTGCCACACTCGACGGTAAGGCTACTTTCACACGCCTTGCCACTATCAGAATCGCGTATCTTTGCCTGATCAGTTGCACCAGTAGAAAGCGTAAGGTGAAGGTAAGAATTGTCCCTGTGCTTAATTAAGCACCACGCCATGAAGACAGGTAAGGAGTGGAAGCAGAGCTCCACCAATCTTGACCTCGGCAATAGATGGAGTTGAGTGGTCAGCTTGACGACCCGGCCGCTTTACCCACGGTACCCATTGTATTACGAAGCTGGGTGGGCCCCAGTACCAGTCTTGGACGCTGTGGAGTGCAGAGACATCTCCTACCTTTGCAGGAATCGAACCCCGGCCGTCCAGGCCGTAACATGTCGCTAAACCGACGGAGCTGTCGTAGGAAAACGAAAAGCATATGTTGTAATTCATGTCGGGAGCCGGGATAGTGCAGTCGGTGTAGCGACTGGCTACAGGCCGAACGGCTGAGAGGTCGTAGTTCGATTCCCCATAAGGGTAATATTCTTCTCATCTCCACGTCGTCCAGACCGGCCCTGGGGCTGACCCAACCTCCTATCCAATGGACATCGGGGTCTCTTTCCCCGAGGGGTAAAGCTAACCACCGCCTGTAACTAGTACTGAGGTCGGAATACGTGGATCAATACCTCCGCTCCTCTTCTTGTTCTTAATTAGTTAAGCACAGGGACGAATTTAGTTTTGTAATGTCTTTCAGACGGCGGTTGCCTGAACAGGGTACTATCACAACATTTACCTTGAGGGACTGAGGACAGACACGGATTTCTTGCATCAGGATAGGTAGTAAACCGGCCGATATTCGAACCCACTATCTCCCGATTACAAGTCTGTAGAGTCAAGCATGAGTCATGTTTTTGCGCTCTCATCTTGCTGAGACACCCACCGTCGGAGAAATATTCAATTAAATTTCACTCATGATTGTTTCAATTTGAACTTCCTGTGACCAACACGTGCTGTGCCCACAGGCCCGACCGTGAGTTTTCATTTGCTATGATCCAACAGCATACATGCAGGATATGGCAGTGTATACTATATATGCTTCCATTTGCAATGCATTACGCTAATTTCGCGAGAGTTATGTGGCATCTGTGCAGTCATCAACATTAGTCTGTAATTTTGCGGCGTTCTGATCAGCGTTTGAGTGAAGTTCTTTGCATTATGTACAAGCCTGGGCGTACACACAAGATTAGATTCGATACAACTTGTACACACTCGGAAACTTTAGCAGTGTTTCTCAACTCGTGGGACGCATCCCATTGGCTGGACTTCGCAGGGCGAGACGTGAGGTTTTCAATATACGAGTATCATTTATTTTTAATCACGGAAATTGAGCCAAACTTACTGATCTGAGTGTAACGCTCTAGACTTGTAGTCGGGGACTGCTTGGTTCGAATCTTGACCAGTACACCGGTTATCATGATTCGTGGTATTTCTTAATAACTTTAAGCAAATGACAAAATAATGCCTTAACTGTCTAGTGCTTCCTTTTGAATTCATCTGTCACCTTCGTCGCGATATAAGAGCTCTCTCCTCTGGGATATAAAGCTGTGTAATCCTTTAATAGTCAACCGAAATTTCGGAGGAATATGTCGCCTCAGTCTTCAGGGTCAGAAGAATGAACCAAGTGGTAAAGGAGCATGAAGCAGGTGGATGGAGGAGATATATTCCTCCGAAACGTCGGTTGAATTTTAGCAGACTACACGGCGTTATATTACAGAAGATACAACTCTTGATAACCACGGCTGTGAGGACCTCAGATCCTGTTGTTATGGACAGAATCCGACCTGTTGGGGGGCACTATGTTACAAGCCGGAAGGTCGCGGGTTCGATTCCCGATGATGTTATTGGATTATTCAATTGATCTAATCCTTCCAGCCACATTATAGTCCTGGGTTCGACTCAGTCTAACAGAAATTAGTACCAGAAAACTTCCTAGGGGGTGTAGGACGGGCGTCGATTAAGGCTGACCTCACCGCCATCTGTAAGCCGATTATCTAGAAAATGTGTGAGCGTCGACGTCTCACAACCTTACGGATCTCCACGGCCTGTTACAGGGATAATTTTACCTTTTTATCCACCCTTTTGGCGGTGACTGTGAGGAGTGCGGTCTATATCCACACCTGAGATCAGGGGTTTCGACTGCAGATGTGCAGTAAAAATTGTGATAAAGCACGTACAGGCCTGAAACTAAGATACCAAGAGAAGCGAGAAATAAATGCAGCAAACCAAACACATGGACGCCAAGGGGTATGAATAATGTGAAGATTTTCGTATTTCACCAGTGCCATCTGTGGAACAGACCTAGAACCACGGGACCAAGATGTTGCAGATACCCATGAAGAGGCTGTAAGAACTTAACTGACGTTGCTCATGAGTTGCTAACCCCATTGCTGATAAGGGTGATCCAGGTGGGAGGACTAACCGAACTGTGTTGGCTGATTTGTTTTGTTAAACATGTCACATGGACCGACTGCTTCTGTTTCCTGTACCCTACTTTCACTATGGATCAGTCGGTACTGTAGGGAAATTGGCACACAATTCGAGTGATTTTGTTTATAGCGTGAAAAACTGTCGGAGCTAAACGTTACAGCTTATAGCCTGGGGCCACACCAGCGCACAAAATGCGGCCGTTGTAACGAACGTACTTTATGACGGACGTTGCTGAGGACACCACACAGTTGCAGAATGCGGTGCGTAGTTTTTTTGTCTGCAGTGGAGCCAGAAGAAAGCGTAGCATTCCCCTCTCTTGTTTATTTCTACAACGGACGCATTTTGTGCGCTCGTGTGGCCCCAGCCTTAGTAACTACATGTAACTCAACGTACAAAGGGAAAGGCGCCGTGACCAAAGTACCACTTAGTTTTTAAGTACGGATATAGTAAAGCACATTAATTGAGGTATCTAAAAGGTGAATAAAGCTTTTAAAACCCGTTAGAAAACAAGATTTGCCGTTGATTTGCAGCAGAGATGGATAGCTAGAGATGAACCTCACAGCCGCGGGTTTGAATGTAGCATGCAGATGCCGGGTATAGTCACTTCTTATCTAGAAACTCTTCATACGTCCTGTCCCAGTGTTTAGCTAATTAAGCACTATGTCAGGAAGGCGTATGGAGGAGCGGATCCACATTTTCTTGACCTCGACATTAGTTGGAGTTGAGTGGTCAGCTTCATGACCCGACATCACTCTTCTTACAGTGCAGGGCAGTGAAACAAAACTAAAAACTAACTTCATGGGGTTGAGCCCCGTTTGAGAAGCCGCCAGTTGTGCAGCTACTCATCCCAGCATTTTATGGAACCCGAAGGTTCATTACCGTGTTCACAAGAGCCTTCCACCGGTCCCTATCCTGAGCCAGATCGATCGAGTCCATACCACCTCATTTTATCTCTTTAGGATTCATTTTAATATTATCCACACACCTACGTCGTCATCTTCCTAGTGGTCTACTTCCTTCTCAATTTCCCACCAATAATCTGTATGTATTCCCCTTCTCCACATGCGTCCTACATTCCCTGCCAACTTCATCCTCATTCACCTGATTATTCTAATTATACTTGGAGAAGAGTACAAGTTATGAAGCTCCTCATTGTGCAGTTTTCTCCAATCTCCTGTCACTTCATCTCTCTTCGGTCCAAATATTCTCAACACCCTGTTCTCAAACATCTTTAATGTCCAAGACCAAGTTTCACATTCATACAGAACCACAGGCAAAATTATAGTTCTGTATATCCTAATTTTTACGTTTTTATACAGCAGACGAGAAGACAAAAGGTTCTGGACTGAATGGTAGTAAGCATTACCCGAGTTCAATCTTCTCTTAATTTCCTCCCGGATCAGGTTTTGATTTGTTATAGTTGTTCCCAAATATCCGAACTGTGCCATATTTTCAAAACATCTGTTACCTATCCTTAAATTAAAGGATTCCTTATTGACTGTAGTAGAAGGGCAAATTCTTTTTATTTTCCTGTCAAAATCGAAACTTACTATACAGTTTCAAATGCTATTTTAATGATCACGAATCAAGACCAACGGTTATTTGAACTAGGCAGTCATCTTTGTATCCTGAGTTCCGGGTTAGGTTGCAAACATCTCGACAGTCCGGATTGCTAATGTGAGGTTAGGAATTCCAAGAGTTCGCTTTGAAGGCTGCCATAAACAACTTTATACAAGTTTAATGATTGGATAGTTTCCCCGAGCGTGTGCTTCTTTCACCGGAGAGAACTGGCATAGTTTTCATGCGTACTTGTGATTCTGTATGTGTCTCACATTTGCTGTCATGTATGCTTATACATATAGTTAGAATTGCCGAGGAGGATGAGATGGAAGGGAATGTAGCATGCATGGGGAGAAGATGAATGTATGTGGGATATAGTGGGAAAGCCAGGAAGAAAAGGCCCACTAGGAAGACAAAGATGAATGTGGGAGGATAGTATTAAATTGGATCTTAGAGAAATATGGTGGAGTGGTATGGACTGGTTTCATCTGGCTCAGGATAGGGACCAATTAGAGGGCTCTTGTGAACTCTATAGTGAAGCTTAGGTTTCCGTAAAATGTTGGGGGAATTGTTTAATAGCCGAGCGACTTGTGGCATCTCAAGAAGGGTTCAGTCCCATGGAGTTGGTTACTGTTCTTACATTCGTTTGTTTATACTTAACAAATATTATGTTTCTGGACATTATCCATCATCCTGTTTTAAATAAATAAAAACAGGACTGCTTTAAATAAAAACATGTTTTAAAATAGAAACGACGGTGTATTAGATAAAACAGGACTGTGTTTTACATAAAACTAATGTTTCTAATAAATAAATAAACAGGACGGCGTTTCGGATGACGGTGTATTATATAAAAACAGGAGGATGAATAATGTACAGAAACACGGCATTTGTATTAATGTGCTTCTAGATCTTGTTAATGCTTGACGGTCGCTTTCCTCATTTCGAATCAGTTTCAAGTCCAGAGGTCCGCTGGAGGCAGTTCCCTTTTTAGTCCATTCCGAGGGCAGGCTTAACTAATTTAGTTCCACACTTCAGCCCGTTAATTATCTCTTGTTATTAATGGTCCCTTGGGACAACCAGAAATATGTGTCTGGCTGTCCGTCAGCAGCGATTTTGTGCGCTTCTGTTCAGACTTTTCCATCAGTGAGGGTGCAAGGGGTTGATAGGGTGAGAGGCGAGCACTTAGTTAGGTTTAATGGTGGATGGAAACCGGGAGTTATGGGATGGTGTTTGCTTTCTCTGAATACCTTCACAAATGAAAGCCGAGCGAAAGAAAAAGTATCGTTCATTGATCACGTTCTGTGCTCTCTTTACATGTATTAGTTACAAAATCGAACTTTTATTTCCTACAGATGTGTATTGCAGGGTAATATGGAACGCAGAGGTTTGTGTTGTCACGTGTAAGAGTGTATTTGGATTTATTGAACACTTACAACTCCTAACTATAAGTACGCTGTCGCTAATTGACACAGCAGTTCACTGCAGAACGCACCTTCACCAGTCGTCATGGTAACGGCATCCAACGCCGTAGCTTCCTCAGCTTCCGTCTTCCCGCCCTTCCTGGCCGGCGACTCTCACACCTCGGCACGGACCACCAAGAAAACATTGCTCATTGTCGAAGTTCACTTGCTGTGGGAACAAGTTTTGTTTGCGAAGTTGTTACTCAATAACGACTGTCGTATATTTGTTTATTTCTTGGTCGTTGCCTAGCAACGGGGCTATATGCCATAATACGGTATATATTAGTTAACGTTTATTAATCCTTCAACATAAAGGAACTGTAACTATTTACATCAGGCCGCGCCATAGCTCAAGCGGTTAGTCGCTGGCTACCAACCGCGGCTGCCTGAGTTCGATCCCGGGTCTGGTCAAGTGGGATTTGTGGTGGACAAAGTGGCGCTGGGGCAGGTTTTCTGCGAGTACTTCGGTTTCCCCTGCCAATCTTCATTCCACCAATTGCTCCACAAGGACCCTGACCTATCATGTGGGGCTGGTGCAATAGGCCAGAAGTGGCCGCAGCACAAGGGACTTAGTCTCACCCCACTAGCAATAAAGAAAACTATTTACATCACTGTTATATTGAATCATGTATCTGGCATACAATCAGATGATAAAATTGCATGGTTTAATCTGTACCTTGAAGTTACGGGCATGATGGAATAGTAAGAAATTATAATATTGCATAATACCCGCCCCGCCGTAACAAAAAGAAACATTCGTTCTTCTGTGCATCCACAAACAAAAGATGTGGCATGTGGTGCCAATTTAAACGTTTAAACTACGTAAATGTACCTTAATTTATTTCTGCATGAAAACGTTTTCAGAAAACCACAAAAACGAAATGACTTCCTACCGCTCTGAATAACAGAACTTCCCTGGTTACAATGTCGTCATAACATCTTCATACAGTTTCGCCATGTCCCGCAGCGCTGCGCCACCGAACAGGTGACATATTGTCCGCCTATTTCATGTTACCCGCCATCCCTGTCCAGCAGCATATCCGAAACTGTGGTACACGTAATCCTAAGGGTACCAAACCGCGCCATAGCTCAAGCGGTTAGTCGCTGGCGTCCCACCGCGGCGGCCGGGTTCGCTGAAATGGGATTTGTGGTGGACAAAAGTGGCGCTGGGGCAGGTTTTCTCCGAGTACTTCGGTTTCCCGTGCCAATCTTCATTCCACCAATTGGTACAATAGGCCAGAAGTGGCCGCAGCACAAGGAACTTAGTGCTACCCCACTAGCAGTAAAAAAATAGGTCACCAAGGCAGGCTAATATGGCTGCCATTTTCAGTATTCGCATTACAAATAGATGTTTTTTGTTAATCTACTCGGAAGAAACTGGCGCACATTTAAAGGCGATCCTTATTCATTTATATTGCAAGAGCGCTCCATATGCTGTAGAGGAAGACCGAGTTTTTGTTACGCACTCCGCGAGCATGCCCTGCTTGTAGCTTTCCGCGCGCCAGACGAGCCAGGAAGTAACTTGACCCTGAGACTCGCTGTGAACCTTTCCATTGTATTCGAAATTTGTAGTTGTACTGCCTGAACTTTGTTTTGTTTTTGTAGTTCCCGAATTAAACTGCCTTTCGATGATTCTGTGAATTTGGACCGTGAACTCAACGCGAAAAAAGGTTTTCTTCAAGGTGGAAACAAAATACATGTTGTCACAGTGGTCGCTCGGTCTGAGGCATGAACTGTCTTCGCCCGCTCGAACAGCGGATCGTAGTTTCGAATCCCACTCGAGGCATCGATGTCTGTGTGCGTTTATTCTGTATTTGTGTTCTTCTGTGTGTAGGAAGAGGCCTTGCCACTGGCTGATCCCCCGTCCAAAGAGTCCTACCGACTGTATAAATGAAGAAAATGAGAAAGCCGCCAAGGTCCACAAGGGCTGTAGAACCGTAGATAGATAGACTGTGCCGTTGCAGGAATGATACTACACCAACGTGGGTCACCTTCACATAAAATAATCAAAATATTAGGGCGGTAGCACACCAACTGCGTCAAGACAAGCATCAAGACATAAGACAAAAGAAGCAGTCTTGCTTCATTTGGACTAAAATGTTTTGTTTTGTGTTGAAAGTTTTACTTTTACTCGATTTGGAAGCTATGTACAAGTGTGGCAACGTTGGAAACGTTTACAAAGTAGCGTAGCAGAAACCATAGAGCTAGGACTATCTCAGGAGATAGACACTGGATCTATTGATTCGGCCGAACTGGGTAGGTTTTACATGAAGACGGAGACAGAATTCGATATCCGAAACGTCGTGTTTTGAAAACTAAACAGGACGGTGACAGGGCGATGAATAATGTCCCGAAACACAATATTTGTAGTAACGTTGTTTCATTCCGTTTCATTCTCACAGTACAGGTATAATTCTGAGATAATTATACGGTTTCTACATTATGACATGTTTCGGCAAATAATTTTGGTCATCGTCATTCTCAACTCTCTCCGCTCTTTCCCCCTCCACTGGCCCAAGTTTACAGTTGGAGGAAGGTCATGTTGCTGTTTATAATATACTTTTTTTTTCTTATATACTGAAAGTACTGTAAATTCTACCCGTATAAACCTTGGTCCTAGCTCTCCGAAAGCTGTATTACATTCGGAATACAGACATCTTTTTAATCTTTTGTCAGCCTTGAAATCGTTTATAGCGCGGTAGCGTAGTTGGTTGAGGCAGTATTCTACAAGTCGGAAGGTCGCGGGTCCGAGTCCCGATGAGGTGGATTTTTCCAATTTACTTGATCCTTCCAGCCGCACTATGGCCTCTAACAGCCTGTAACTGAAATGAGTTCCAGGAATCTTCCCGGAGGGTAAAGGGCGAACGGCACGTAAGGCTGACAACCTTACCGCCGTCTGTGAGCCGATTGTCTAGAGAAAATGTGGGAGCCTCGACGTCCCACAACCCTATTGACCTTCACGGCCTGTTACAGGGATAGGTTTACCTTTTTCTTTAGCTGCTTTGGTTTTGATTAAATAGGATAATTCTGAACTAGTTAAAATTAGAACAATGTTGGATAGTTGTTATTGTTACTGAAATTTTTGCTATTTTTATTATAATGAGCTTTCGAGTTCCATAAAATGTTGGGGAAAGACTTGAGTAGCTGAGCTACTGGCGGCTTCTCAAGAAGGACTCAGCTCCAAGGAGTTAGTTGAGTTTTACACTTCAGAGGGTAACAGGTGAGCACGGAAAGGCAGCAGCTGGCTGCAAACAACGACAACGTTTCTGTCACCTGTATCGCCTCCACAATACTCGGAGAGAGACAGTATTGTGTTGTATTCGGCGACAAACTCGAAAACCACAGAATGAGACTGGCAACATTCAATCTACAGCACAAACAGCAAAGTCGTCCCTGTACCTTGCACCACGCCAAGGGGGGAGTGGAGGAATAAATCCACGTATTCTTGACCACGGAATTGGTTGAAGGAGAGTGGTCAGTTTCACTTCCCAGCCGCTTTATCCCCAGTACCTGTAACGCCGTGGTGGCAGGGGGCGTGGAGGTATCCCTCCTTGCCACCATCTTGTAACGCCGTGGTGCAGGGGGACGTGCAGGTACCCCTCCTTGCTACCACAGCTTACGCTGTAAGGAGTTAACACAATAATCCTAGCTTACTCTCAGCTAGGATTCTCCCATTTCTGGGCTTCCTTCCTTACTTAAAGCTACCACCATCTATTATATGTCCTAAGAGAGGTGATGTAAGTACCAAGGGCCGGTAGCGCGGTAATCGTGCGTCACTGTTTCCTGGCCCTTTCATCCTCGTCACCTCTTATTATTGGCGTAGAGCGGGGGTGCCGGGTCTGACCCGCCTCTACTTATCGTCTGTCATCTCTATGGTGGGAACTACCCCCTGACATATTGTCATAGCTCCCTCCTGACAACTCTTCATATAGTCTGCAAGCAGCACGTATTACATTATTATGATTCTTAAGGGGCTTTGATACCAAGGCTACTAAACGCTGCCTGCGTGGCAGGTGCCTATCCCTGTCCAGTAGTACCTCCCCTTAAGCATTCGGCTGCTGTTGCCTTTCATTTGGTAGGATCCTCGTGATCGGTCGTGGAAAGGTGATTATGGAGGTGTGAATCACAATCCCGGTACATCCTACTCTAACTACCCTGTCTATTTACACTCTTATTTACATTATGTACAATATTAACAAGACCGACCCACAGTCGGGTCTACATAGTGACTTTACCTCCTGCTACTCTTCCTCATGTTCTCCCCTCAAAATAATTTACCCTTAGTTATACCTATTAAAAACCCACATACTATATTTGTCACTACACACTACCAGTAATCTTGACACATACACTATACACAGACATATTGCCGGACTATCTTCCTAGGCAATTACATGTTACATAATTATTACTCTCCCCTAAGGGCTCGCCGAGCACACTGGAGTTTGCTTTCGATATTTTCCCCACACTTTTATCAACAATACTATTTAACAACATGGCTTATATGAGTAAACGTGACTTACTTGAAATAAAAGAATGCAGGCCACTTCCAGCACTCGTCAGACCCATATTGAATAGCGCCTCCGGCTGACAACTGAATATTATGTTTTAGATCAGCTCCCTAGTCTCCTCAATTCGGCAATTTATACCATTAATTTGCTAAATCGGCTGTTAACGAAAGAGGGAGGTTAACTCCCCTTTTTGTTCTCAATTCCCAAAGTTATATTCTAATTGGTTATTCCCTGTGGTTGTGGGTGGGCCCATGGTGTCTCATCGCTGCGTAAATAATAATGTTACCATCTCCAGTGGCCCCGTTAGCAGAGCTTCTTTCTTATGTGATTACGCATAAATGCTGATCATCTACATTCTTAACCTAGTTGCCTGTCCAGGTGTTGACATACTAATGTAATGGCTGCAAAACACTTTTCGCAAGTCTCGACATTTAGGTAATGCCTTACAATTTCCAATCTCAAAATTGAGACGCAACAGTACCCATTGGACAGGAGGCTGGAGGAGCCCAAGAGCCGGTGTGGAGGCTATAGAGAAAAGAAAATCTTGCTGAGAATCGAACCCGAGCCGTAACACGTCGCTATTCCTACTGTGCTATCCCGGCTCCATGAGTAAACTGTAGATATTGATTTGGAAAGGACCTAGAAAGAGGCGGCCCTGGCATAATTTAAGGAATTTTCCCGAAATTTTCTTGGAGGACAGAGGAGAATTACAAAGAAGAGGACTCCCCCCGCCCAACCGTCTTTGGCGCGGTGAGTGATATTCTTTTCGAAATGCGGTGTCACCAAACCAAAGTTAGAAGTACTGTTGCAGTTACTGGTCTCTGGCTTTCAGAATGGTTCCCTGTTGCTGTTGATACTGCACTTGGGTATGTTACACTGTCGTCAGGCTACAATAGGCCAATCAGTGGCCGCCGTGCCGAGTGGACCCAGCTGAACTCTACCACTCACTATGCGAATTAAAAAAATTATATATTGTCGCGTATTGGGCGTATAACGCGACAAATAACTTCACGCCGTATTTGGTATAGCGAATTTTAATTCACATTCGCACTTACAATCACACAATTGACAGTTTTAGAACTACTGCTATCTGCAGTATCACAAATACTACACTCCAAATGCCAGAATACAACTGAATGGTTGCTGGCTAACTCGGAACTAACCCGGAGGTAGCTCGAGGACTCACTCGGCGGTAGCTCCAGGACTCACTGTGAATAGCCTTCGCTGCTCCTCATGTAGCCTCGATCGGACAGTACAGAAAACGGCCACGTAATAAGCACCCTTGTTGCCTGGCGCTGTGTTGCTAGCAACGCTAGCGGTAGTAACCGCTGTTACTACCGTCGTCTCTCGCAATCCTGGTTACCCGTGCTGCCTAGCAACCCGCGGTACCCTTGTTGACGTCATCGCTGTTGACTCGCGTTGCCTAGCGACCAGGACGCTAGGACTCGGCTCACATCGGCTCGCTTCGGCTTCGCACGGCGCATCACGGCTGGCGGGGGTGGGGGAGGGGCGTCATGCATAGCTCAACATGTCACAATATATATACCTCTCGGAAATACAAGTAATTAGAGCGCTATCTATCTTGTCACCTCAGTAAGCCGCACGACTTCGTGGGAACTGGCGACGATTAAACTTAAGGATACAGTTTTCATTGCAAAAGTTTCGACAGTGAACACACGCTGTTCAGTAGTGAACTTCATTTCAGTATAAATGTCGACAAACTATTATTAATGCGACTTAGACCTAGCGCACACATGCAATTTTTAGTTGGCCGATAGTCGGGCACCTCGCCGAGAACCACTGCGTTTAATGGGAGTGCGCACACATAACGATAGTTGTTCCAACAGTCGGTGGGCAGTTGGGCTCTACCTCGGCTGCCCGCCGCCCCAACTGTTGGTGATAACGCCGGGGTACGTGAGCTGTTATGGGAGTGCGCACACATACAACTGGAAATCGGGCACGATTTGACCTTCAGTCAACAAGCTGTGTCTTTTCCTGCCTGTCTTCGCGCTCGCTCTGGTTCCTCTAGTTGCAACATGTGGGATCAAAGCATCGGAAAGCTTATAGAAGAAGTGGAGAAAAGGCCAGCTCTTTATTTAAAATCGCGTAAAGAATATTCTGATATTAATTATAAGAAGAAGTTGTGGGAAGAGGTGTGTACCGCTTTGATTGAAAACAGGAATGGTTTGGCTCCTGAAGAGAAAAAANATATATATACATACTAATTATATATAGTACAATTACTTCTGTTTATTTGAAAATTTTTCTGTAATATATTACGCACAGTATTTTTAGCACGATCAATTTTGATTTCCTTGACAATTGTTACTGAAGTGTAATGAGTGTAAAGACTTACATAAAAAGTGATCATACAGTTCTGAAAATTGTTTAAGATTTAACAAGTTTTGAAATGAACTTACAGTTTGCTCCTTGAGGGGAAGTAAAATAAGAAGCGAAATGCTCCCTAATATTAATTCCCAATAAATTTCCGCGAACTCCGTAAGGAGGAATACTTTCAAGGGGGCACTCATACACTGTATCCATAAAGTGAATACGGTCTTTCTGCCGGACGTAATTATGCAGCACGCAACAGGATTTTTTTTTCTTGCAAATTTACAATCTACTCCATAGTAGCAGCATGAGTAATTAGTAAATGGTTTAAAGTTCGGAGGCTTGTGACGGGTACCATTCAGTAATGGTTCTCCGTATGGTACACTTCATCGAGAAGGTCTTCTGGCCAGATTTTTTTCAGTCTTCTGTTTTCTAAGGGTTGAGTGAATAGGTCACTTATGAGCTGGTTTACATGCTCTGTTGTTCGGTCTTTGTATCTGTTTATGTTTGACTTGATTTCATCTTGTATTAATGGCACAACAGGCTTTTACTACAGAATCACAAAATTCTACTCCAACTCCCAACTATCGGCCAACTAAAAATTGCATGTGTGCGCTAGGCCTTACTGCAGTGACAAGATCAGACCACCTGACGGCGCGCGCCTATGAGCGCCAATGACTCATTCTGCTATCGGCACTCACAGCAGCACTCTGTGAGAAATGTTCTTACAGCCCAGCGGTCTTGCGTTTCCTCTTTGGTTGAACGCATTGTACAATTTCTCTTCTCACGATGACTACATAGCAACGGCTGTTTGCTCGTTCATTGTTTCCAGGTCTTAGCCTAGCAACGTGTCTACACGCCACTTCATGTGAACATGGACAGTGTTGACGACGTTTCCGATGTAAATAGCACGTACAACGAAACGCATGCAACACTGACCACATCCACATGGCAAGAATCATCATGAATACTGATATCGGGTCAGTAGCAAGTGTTTCTCATTATCGGCCTTTCTTCCTGAGTGTGCGAGAGGTACGGCTCCACCGCTTTGTTTCTCTGCAGTGCCCGATGGCTGGGCCCTACTGACATGGCTTGACTCGGCGACTTTGTGACCTCAATGCAGCAGCAATCTTCAAGTGGCCGGTAACAGCTGGCAGATCGCGTCTAGTTACGTAAAAGAAAACACTGATTATGCAAATGGCGGCTGATTGAGAAATTAAAATACATTCTGAAATACAATTTACTTTTATAATTAGACGATAACAGAAGAGAGATACGAACATGAAGGGGGACATACAAGCACGTTGTGTCATCTAAGTAGATCTGATTGCTCTTCATTTATTTAATGAGGGCCTGGAACAGTGAATCCTTGTTTTATTCTGACGTAACAAACGGACATGAGCAACGAGTCTTCGCGTTTATTTTACAAGGAACTGAAGGGGTGAATCTTTATTTTATTTTTGTATATTCGTGGCATTTTTATCAACGGACTACAGCACAGAATCTCTGTTTATGCAGTGTGCCCCATGGGGAAAGGTCAATACTGTCACTTATTGTGGCTGCGTGACTAATAATAACGGGTTCTGGATTGAATCGTTTGATGTATTGACACTGTCTTTACAGTCTCTCTTAAGCACAATCAGTTATAGCTCTGTCGCTAATCTAGCCACTTGAAGAATCACTAGGTCACGCTGAGTCTTTTCAGTCTTTACTAGTCTTATCCTGGCAACGGATTTATAACAGTGTCACTCTAGCTATGGCAGATATCAAGTCTTCTTCACGCAGACTAACTCCGTTTTACTTCTTTGTACTCATTTTCGTTCTTACAGAACTGCCAGCTTCGGTGATGTAATGTGTTTACTGTGAGGTACGATTTGAATTCCCATATACTCCTTAGAAGAAAGTCTGTCACTAAACATCGTGTGGAGGTCGGTTCGAATACTTCCACGTAGCACTGTGAGTCGTAGGGAACCCAGTCCCAGGGGATATAACCGGGCTGTCCTGTACCTGTGGGATATAAGTACGGGGACCTGGCCCTCCAGGTTGGGGGAGTCTCGAATTTGAGACAGTAAAATCTGGTCATGAGTCCCGCAGGACTTGTACCCGAGAATAACTTCCCTGGCGAGGATCAGCAGCTATTGTAAACGAGAGACGCATCTTCTCGTCAGAGAGGGCGCCCAACTTCAAGAATCCCACAGCTGTTTGATAGTAATAAAAACCTGGTCTTGGGCCCCAAGACAGACTTGCCACTGACCGTCGATCGTGACGTTACTTTGACTTTGAATATTTCTCTAAAGGGTTAAACATTAACATGTTTGAAGCTCTTGTTTATGTAACGATTGTGAGTAATTTTGTATCACCGCGCAGTACCGTCATGTGAATGGATCGTGTCACTGTTGAAATCTTCGTGTTGGGACCGAGTTGGAAATTATTTCGATTTACGCGCCACTGGGGCCGTGGACTGGATATTTTATGATGGAGAAACCGCCTCCACATCTCGGTAATGCCCCAGCCAAACAGGTCCAGCGACAGCCATGAACGCGGATACAAGAAGATTAAGGTTTTGTTGTTGATAAACCAGGAGCCCAAAGCAGAATGGCACGACACACACAGTTGGCCTGTTCAAAGCGCAGAATTGCAACAGGACAGGATGTGAATACGAGATGCTGCGTTTTCAGTTGTTCGTCATCTACATGTCTCATATCTTAATGAATTTTAATTCATTTTATAGCTAGTAGAAGGTAAAGCTATCCCTGTAACGGGCCGTGGATTCCCATAAGGTTGTGAGGCATCGAGGCTCCCACATTTTGTAGACAATCGGATCACAGATGGGAGTGAGGTCAGCCTTACGACTCTGCCGCCCTTTACCCCCCAGGAAGATTCCTGGTACTCATTCTTGTTAGAGGCTGAGCCGACCCCAAGGTCATAGTGCGGCTGGAAGGATTACGTCAATCGAAAAGAGAAATGACCTCATCGTGAATCGAACCTGCGACCATCCGGTTTGTAGCATAGTGCCTCAACCAACTACGCTACCGCGTGTCCCCGACTGTATATTCTATAATTTCAGGGAAATAAAGGCACAAAACGAGCTAACTTGAAAAGACATTAGAGGCATTGAATCCCAGAACTAAATCGAAACAAAATGAATTTTTGTAATGAAAATTTAATATGTTAATATGCTCGTATATCGAGCAGAGTAGATTTGAGGGGTGTTCCACGCAAACGCGAAAACTAAGCTTTTTTTTTTTTAATGCTAGTGCGAGGGACTAAGCGCCATGTACTGCGGCCATTTCTGGCCTATTGTACCAGCCCCAGATGATAGGTGAGGGTGATTGTGGAGCAGTTGGTGGAATGAATATAGGCAGGGGAAACTGAAGTACTCGGAGAAAACCTGCCCCAGCGCCACTTTGTCCACCACAAATCTCACTTGACCAGACCCGGGATCGAACCCGGGCCGCCGCGGTGGGAAGCCAGCGACTAACCGCTTGAGCTATGGCGCGGCCCCAAAACTAAGCTTGCTTTGTTACTTGGTAAGACTTCGCAGTGCAAAGGCAGGCCAGCCACACAATTGCTACGGAAGGCCAGATTGTTAAAGCTGTGATCGGTCAAAGGGCTGGATAAGACATTCCGATTTGGAACAGCACCGTCACCGGACGTACTGACCAATTCGTCTTTGACGTTTAAAATAACAATAATACTTAGAACACCTCGTTGGTGTCTCCACCTTATCGTGGTGAGGGGGTTTGAGTATGCCAAGGACCCTGAGAGCTATACCAGCGGTAGCGTAGCTACTGGCAGGGCCTCCCTTGCTGGACAGGTCAAAGGGTAGGCATCAGACGAAGAGAGACACCAAAAACTGATGCCGGAAGCAGCGTCATCAGCAGCGACTTGAAGCACAGAGCAAATGATGCTCGAGATGGTTCAAGTTCGTATAGCAACAGGCGTGACCAGAGTGGTTTGAACGGCAGTTGTACTGCGATGTGGAAAGCAAATGGAAAAACTACCACATTATCACTTTTCCTGGATAGTCTCTTTCCAAAAACAGAAGATCGCATTAAGTGGAGGAACTGTTTTGGAAGAGACTGTGGACCTGTCGTCTGACAGATTACCAAAAAAAAAAAATACTTAGAAAAGAACATGGCGCTTTTTCGTCATGCAATTTGAGAAAACAAAATACACGCTGGAATATCCGAAGTACTGTTTTCCATTTCGTTCAGTTTCGGGGATACGACTTGCGAGAATATCTTGTTTTGGAAGCCTTTGCTTTCGCAAACTGCGACTAATGAATTATTGAAAGAGTTCTGTCTTCTGCATAGTATTCCCATCAATCTTGAGGGCCTGAGGTTAGCAAGCGCGTCTGCTTCGCACTGGTTTCTAGCTTGACTTATTCTTCAGCACTGAAGATCAAGGCGACATGTTCCTCCGAAACATCAGTTGAATGTCAACGGATTACATGGCGTTGTATACCAGAAGACAGAACTCTTCGTAACTACTGCTGTGAGAACCTCAGTTCCTACACGGCGTTATATCACAGAAGACAGAACTCTTTCTAACTACTGCTGTGAGAACCTCAGATCCTACACGGCGCTATATCCCAGAAGACAGAACTCTTCGTAACCACCGCTGTGAGAACCTCAGTTCCTACACAGCGCTATATCCCAGAAGACAGAACTTTTCGTAACCACTGCTGTGAGAACCTCAGATCCTGCAGGAAAATATCACTTACTCATGGAGCTGAGCCCTTCTTGAGAAGCCGCCAGTTGCGCAGCTGCTCAACTTTCCAGCATTTTATGCAACCCGAAGGTTCATTACCGTGTTTACAAGAGCCCTCCACTGGTCTTTATCCTGAGCCAGATCAATCCAATCCATACCATCCCATCCTGTCTCTCTAAGATCCATTTTAATATTTCCACCCACCTACTTCTAGGTCATTCCAGTGGTTTGTTTCCTTCTGGTTTTACCACCAATGTCGTATATGCAGTCCTCCCCCATTCGTGCTACATGCTCTGCCCATCTCATCTTCCTTTGATCATTCTAATTATAGTTGGAGAAGAGTACAAGTTATGAAGCTCCTCATTATGCAGTTTTCTCCAACCTCCTGTCACTTCATCTCTCTTCGGTGCAAATATTTTTCTCAGCACCCTGTTCTGAAACGCAGGAAATATGTACGTTACTAAATTCACCCTCGAGGAATTAAACTCAGTGGAACAAGTATGTAGGAATTTGTACGGACAGTACCGAGGCTTTGTTGGGGGAGAATTGTCTTCAAGTTTCGTTCCTGTGAACCTGCAAATAATGCAAGATAGACCCGTTGCTCCATACTGACGCTGGCTTTAGTCTCGGGAAACATTTCTGCTGCTCTGAGCTCTGTGCTGAGGACCGCTACAGTTACGGCCACATTGTTACGTCCGCGAAGTTTCTGTAGACACGGTTATAGATCGGAATTGCAAATAGCTATGGTGCTATCGTTAATTCACACACAACAGTTCACTATACCATGCGCCAAGCCTACTCAGTCTGCTGTGTCATCAGTCGATGTCTGGTAACGGCTTCCAACGTCGGATATTCCCCGCAGGACTGTCCCAGATTCGATACTACCCATACCTGGAGGGTAACGTATCGGAACTCGTAGTCACATTGCGACTGACGATCAGTCAGTAAGTCTTCGTGTCGATCCCCATCTGTGGCTTATGACCAGATATTTATTACTATTTGACAGTTACGGTCTTGTTTTTTGTGAGGCGCCCTCCATATTTATGGATTCGTGATCAATTTTTTTGTTGGCGTTACGAAAAGGCCATCGATCTGTAGGTTGGAACTTGAAGCTTGCAGTTTCCAGGAAAGAGATGCATTTTGGGTATTCTGCTCGTATTTATAAGGATTGGAGCCTCGACGTTTCACAACCTACGGGCCTCCACGGCCCGTTACACTGAAACCTTTATATTTTACCATTCAATTGTTCAATTGGAAGCCGTACGTCAGTACTCTCTGCAGCTTTGCAACGTTCTGTGAAAAGTTTTCACGCTTCAGCAGTTCCACGAGCCCCACACACAGCGTTCAGTCTTCCTTTTATCACAGACATCGCCACTTCTGTCATGAAAGAATTTATACAATGACGGGATAACTTTCCTACCCTGTCTCTCGTTTATCCGCCTTCCATTGCCGCTATTAAAACAACTCTCTAAAATCCTCCATTTTATGTCTATCTAAACGTCGCTGCTCTTCTCTGTCTGATATTCATCCGCTTCCTAACCAATGTAACGACCACATTTTATACTATAAGTCTCTTCTGGTATCAGGTTTTCACAATTCCATGTAATTTTATACGCATCTCCTTAAATTACTGTCCAATAAAGAATACTGGTTTGAAATATCTTGGTGCAGCAGTGTAATTGGAAAATCCTGGTAATAAGGAATCACGAATCCTGTTTATGTAATTGCGCGTGGAAATGTCAGCACTATCTCCATAATACATTTAAACTGCAAACGGAACCTCGCAGTCAGTTAGGGTTCAAGTTATAAAACAAATTACATTTCTGTAAAATAAAAAGGGTAAAACTACCCCTGTAACGGGCCGTGGAGGCCCACAGGGTTGTGTGACGTCGAGGCTTCCACATTTTCTGGACAATCAGATCACAGATGGCGATGAGGTTGTCAGCCCTTTACGCATAGGAGAATTCCTGGTATTCATTTCTGTTAGAGGCTGAGTCGGCCCCAGGGCCATAGTGCAGCTGTAAGGATTAGGTCAGTTGAAGAAATCCACCTCATCGGGCTTTGGTTCGTAGTGCAGATGAATTTTAGGTAAAGATGCGTGAAAAGAAAATGTATTGTGACATGACGCCTGAAAGCCGGAATATGACGGTCTCCTGGGCGGCGCTTCGCTGAGCACATTACCGTGGCAGCGGATACGCAGGTAACAACAAACGAACCGTTCAAGTGAGCGTCCTGTTTGCGGTCCGCTCCGATTCAATAAAGGCCACGTAATTGGTTCGCATTAGTCAGTCATACTAAGTAGCAGAAGAGAGAGACTGGAGACCAGTGAGAGATTCCTTACACAGATTTCGTCAGAGCCATCGTTCAGTATGTGAGCGGTTATAATCAGGTGTAATTGTACTAGTGGCATCCAATAAATCCCAATCATCAGATCTAGAGACGTTGAGGGTCCCACATTATCTAGACAGTCGGCTCACAGATGGCAGTAAGGTTGTCAGCCTCACGCACCGGCCGCCCTTTATCCCCAGGAAAATTCCTGGTACTAATTTCTGTTAGAGGCTGAGTCGACCCCAGGACCATAGTGCGGCTGGAAGGTTTAGGTCAATTGGGAAAAAATAATCCACCTCATTGGGTCTCGAAATGAATACGTGCGTGCAATTCGAGGCACCACACATCAAACGAGAAATCCCGCATTGCATGAGGTGCCAAAAGTACGGGCACACAAGAAATTATTGTCATAACAACCCACGTTGTGTTAAATGTGCTAGGAACCATCTAACCAAAGACTGCCCTAGAAAAACAAGAGATGAAGAGGTCATATGCGTCAACTGCAAGGAACATCACCCAGCTAACTATCGAGGATGCATAATACACAAACAAATACAACAAAAAATTTACCCAACACTACGAGAGAGAAAAACGGATACAGACGTCACACAACCGGGCATATCATATGCACAGATCATGAAACCCAAGATCGTACACCCAGTCCAACATGAAGGTCAGACAAAATCAACTACACCACCACAACCAGCTAATGACCTAGCTGAATTAAAACAAATGATGAAAAATCTAATGGATCAAATGGGGACATTAATAAATCTAATAGCAACTCTGGTCAACAAATCCTCACAATAGCTGAAGTACTAAAAATAGGAATCTGGAACGCCAATGGATTGACTCAACACGTACAAGAAATCAAAATATTCCTACTACATAATAACATAGACATAATGCTAATCTCAGAAACACATTTTACAAACAAAAGTTACATAAAAATACCAAATTTTAACATATATCACACAAATCACCCTGATGGGACAGCACACGCAGGCACAGCAGTAATGATCAGAAACAATATCAAGCATTATGAGAAAGAAGGATACAAACAAGAAAATATACAAGCTACTAGCGTAGTCGTACAGGAACATTCAAGCGAAATAACAATCTCCTCGATCTACTGCCCGCCAAAGCATAATAACAAACACAAAGACTTTGAAAATTTCTTTAAAACTTTGGGCAACAATTTCCTGGTGGGAGGAGACTTTAATTCAAAAAACGTACGATGGGGTTCCAGACTCACAAACTCAAAAGGAAGAGAATTACTTGCTACCATGAACAGCAACAACTTAAGCTACTTAACAACAGGACAACCCACATACTGGCCAACAGACAGCAGAAAGACTCCGGACATACTAGACTTTTGTGTTACCAAAGGACTTAACACAAAAAAATTCCTAGTGGAATCAAGCCTAGATCTCACGTCTGATCATACCCCAATCATAGTCACCATGTACGCCCAAATACTAGAAAAACCGAAAGAACCTTCCCTACATAGCAAGAATACGAACTGGAATTTGTTTCGGGAAACATTAGATAAAATAGTCACACTGGAGACCCCCCTAAAAACAGAAGCTGACATAGATGACGAAGTAGAAAGATTAACCAAGGCAATCCAACTAGCAGCATGGCAAGCCACACCAGATCGAAATGACAAGGGAATAAAAAAGAACAGCCCAATTATTGTTAAACAAAAAATCGCAGAAAAGAGAAGAGCACGAAAACGATGGCAGACTACCAGAACAGAATCTGACAAGAGCATCTACAATAAAAAAACCAAAGAATTAAGAAAATTACTACAAAAACTAAAAAATGAAGCCATCCAGGAGTACCTAAAGGGATTAACTGCGACAGAAACTACCGATTACTCACTCTATAAAGCAACGAGGAGACTGAAAAGACCTCAGGTGCCAGCACCACCAATAAAAACGGACGAAGGCAACTGGGCAAGAAGCAATCAAGAGAAGGCCGCAACATTCGCCAAACATCTCTCCAAGGTCTTCAAACCTTTCGACACTGAGACCACACAAGAAGAAGAATACGAAATCAACAACTTCCTAGATGCACCCTATCAGATGAATCTACCAATGCGAAACTTCAAATATAAAGAAGTGGAAACGGTCATCAAAAAAGAAATCAACCCCAAAAAAGCTCCTGGATTCGACCTAATCACGGGAAAGATATTGGAAGAATTACCAGAAAAATGCATCCAAAAAATTACACACATATTCAACGCAGTGTTAAGAGTAGAATACTACCCAATACAATGGAAAATATCACAAATAATTATGCTGCCAAAACCTGGGAAAAACACGAAAGAAGTAACATCATACAGACCAATAAGTCTGATACCAGTACTATCCAAGGTACTAGAAAAACTACTACTGAAAAGAATAAAACCAGTGATAGAAGATCAAAACATAATTCCCAAACACCAATTCGGATTTAGAAACAAGCACGCAACTACGGAACAAGTCCATAGACTAGTCAACCAAATAAACAGGGATCTCGAAACAAAACGTTACTGCACAGCGGTGTTCCTTGACATAGAACAGGCCTTTGACAAGGTCTGGCACGCAGGACTATGCTACAAAATGAAACAGAAACTTCCGCATCAAATGTACGCAATTCTGAGATCCTATCTTACACATAGATACTACTTTGTAAAGCAACAGGAGGCATTAACAAACCTATACCCAATATCATCTGGCGTACCCCAAGGTAGCGTTTTAGGACCAGTGCTATACTTGATCTACACATCAGATCTACCAACAACTAGAAAGACAACAACAGCGACGTTTGCAGATGACACAGCTATCCTGGCATCTCATACCAATCCTCTATCCGCATCCAGGAACTTACAAGACCACCTAAATAAAATTCAACACTGGCTGAAAAAGTGGCGTATGAAGGCAAATGAAAATAAGTCTACGAATGTAACGTTCACCATGAAACGCACTACCTGTCCTCCAGTAACGTTAAATCACTCTCAGATACCACAAGCAGAAGATGCCAAATACCTTGGTATACACCTGGATAAACGACTGACATGGAAAAAACACATTCACACCAAAAGAAAACAACTCGGAATAAAATTCCGACAGATGTATTGGATGCTGGGAAGGCAGTCGGAGCTATCGACAGAAAACAAGATCTTACTGTACAAAACCATGCTCAAACCGATATGGACGTACGGGATACCATTATGGGGATCAGCCAGTAACTCAAACATAGAAATTCTCCAACGATTTCAAAGCAAAGTATTACGAATAATAGTTAACGCACCGTGGTATGTGCCGAACGCGGTACTACACAAGGACCTAGATGTACCAACAGTACGAGAGGAAATAAAAAAAAAAACAGCAAAAAGTATAAAATCAGACTCCAGGTCCATCCGAACGACTTGGCACAAAAACTGCTCGACGACGAAGGAGAAATCAGGAGGTTAAACAGATTCAAACTTTCAGATTTACCCACCAGATTTGAATAATTCAACACTTAACTGCATATCACTAAGCAGTTAAAATGAGTATTGAGCAGGTTCATTGGAGCATGCTCACCACAAGTTCTCTTTCCTTTTCTATATGTAAACCACAAAATGTACTTATTATCCACACTTAATGGATAGATTGTATAATTATTGGAGTAAAGAAAAATAAAAAAAATGGGTCTCGAACCCGCGACATTCCGGCTTGTGGCATAGTGCCTCATCGAATTACGCTACCGCTTTCCCCCCTCCCCCCGGAGAAACTGTAACCTACATAATACGTGACAGTTCAGTAGACAGTGTCAGCCTTCCGCCAGTGTGTTAAGTCATCTTCCACGTATCGTTCAGATAACACTGTATCAGGGATCCTCAGTTGACAGCTTGCAAGTGGTTATCTCTTTCCGTTATATATATAAACTACTTTAACCCCGTCTGTGTGACTTTAATTGGTCGTTTGTTTCGAGACCTTCATCCAACAATCCCCCGCCCAACCAACCGTTCCTAGAAATGAGTTCTCCAGTTAATTTTCTTTGATTTATGTATGGTTATATATTCTCTTCCAGCCTCACCCCTCTTTTTTGTATGTACTTCTCTAGGTTTTCTGTGGATAACTAAAGTTTCTTTGCAGCGTTATGCCGCAACTACAGGCTGTGTAGTTTAGATGTGGCCTCTGGGTTTGGCATGAGAAGTGGGGGTGATGGTTACAGCTACGCTGTGCTGGGAGGGAGGGAAGGTAACTCAGTGTAACTAAGGACGTCTTTATAACCCATATGCGCTCTACAGCCCGGCTTTGACTAAATCCACCGTAAATTCTTTTGACAAGGAACACGGACAGTAGAGGGCAAGGTAAAAAAAGTATAAAGCTATTCCCTGTAACAGGCCGTGGAGGCCCATAGGGTTGTGAGTCGTCGAGGCTTCTACATTTTCCTTTAGACAACTGGCTCACAAATGGCGGTGAGGCTGTCAGCCTTACGCGCCGTCCGCACTTTACACCCCAGAAAGATTCCTGGTACTCATTTCTCTTAGAGGCTGAGTTGATCCCAGGACCATAGTGCGGCTGGAAGGATTAGGTCAATTGAGAATTTCAGTGACCTCGTCGGGAATCGAATCCTCGACCTTCCGGCTTGTGTCATAGTGCCTGAACCACTACGCTACCGCAACCCCCCACAGTACAGGGTAAGGTAGAGGTGAACTTGTCCCTGTGCTTAACTAAGTACTACGCCATGAAGGCGTATGGGGAAGTGGATGTATAGACCCATATTTTCTTGACCTCGGGAGTAGCTGGAGGTGAGTCATCAGCTTCACGCCCGGGCCGCTTTACCCTCCGGAAAAGAGCCCCCGGTATCCATTGTATATGAGGAGGTATGCGGACCCCACAGCCAATCTGGACGACACGGAGAAGTGGAAGTTCTTGACCCCACCGGGACTCGAAACTCCGACCCCTTGGTCGTCCAGCGAGTAGTCAGTCGCTATACAGACTGCGGTATCCCGGCTCTACAGTAGAAGGTGATTCTAAATTATTGTTGGGATTTCCGTGGCCTATAAACGGAAACCCGAACAATAATTTAGAATCACCCTATACGCTTCATACACTCCTCGTTCCTTGATTAATATTAATTAACTGTACTTATTCTATAAGGACAGGTATCAGAGTGTTGCCGGTCACAGTGGCCGCTCCAATCCCACTGCAGGCATGGATGTCTGTGCGTTTTTCTGTGTTAGGTATCAGCCTTGCGACGGGCTGATCCCCCATCCAAGGAGTCCCACGGACTGTATATGGATTAAGAAACTGAGAAAGCGGCCAAGGTCCATAAGGGCTGTAGGGCTCTAGATAGATAGGTAGGTAGATCAGCATGTTAGTTAGTTGGAGCCAGTGGGTGGATTTTCTTGAAACCCTAGTATGAAGGTCATGCCACAGCGTGTCACGACAGTTGTACGTTCCATTTAACTGCAATAGATAATACTAATATGAACCTCAGTAAGAATGGCACGTAATGTGGGGTCTTGAAAATTAGTGAGGTTGACCGAGATCTTTGAAAAAACGAAGGTCGCGGGTTCAAGTCCCGTTGAGGATGATTTTTTTCAATTGACCCAATCCTTCCAGCCGCACTATGATGGCCCTGGGGTCGACTCAGCCTCTAACAGAAATGAGTACCAGGAATTAATTAAATAATTTTCCTGGGGAGTAAAGCGCGGCCGGCGCGTAAGGCTGACAACCTTACCGCCATCTTTGAGCCGATTGTCTAGATAACGTGGGACCCTCACCCTCTCACAACCTTATGGGCCTTCACGGCATGTTACAGGGATAGCTTTACTTTTTTCACTTACAGCTTTTTAAGTGTATTCTTTTCTGAGATAGAAAACAGTTAACTTTGTGTAACGTCCCGGATCATACGGATAACCACAGGACACGCGTGAAATTTTGTATTTAAATGATCTAAAAAATACATGCAAATAAAATACGTCTTCCCATCTGCTATCTGATAAGCCGAAAAAGTAAAATTAGCTGACTGACTGACTCAATGGAGCTCAGTCCTTGAGAATCTGCCAGTCGATCAGCTACTCGAGAATTCCCCAACTTCTCATGGAAGCCGAAGGTTCATTACCGTGTTCACAAGAGCTGTCCACTGGTCTCTGTCCCTGGGTCTTCGTAGTGGTCTCTTTCCTTCTGGCTTTCCCCCAGAATTCATATATGAACTCTTTGCTCCCATGCGTGCTACATGTCCTGCTCATTATATAATGTTTCCTCCTGTGTTGTGTAGAAATGGTGCGCTGAGGAAAGTGTTCCAGTCTAGCAGAGTACGTTGCGGTGTCAGCGAGATTGCTGTGGTGAAATAGAATAAAATTGACGACGTTTACAAGTTGAGACACGTCTGCTAGCCATTGGGGTAGTGTAGTCTTGCTGTCTTGTCAGTGTTCGCCTCTTTTTAAGCATATTTTGCAACTTTTTGAATGAAGATGGTGAAATTTTGAACCCTACAGTCAATAGTAAAGCAACAGTTAAAACTAGATCCGTTAACCAATCGACTATGTTTCGTCGAACCGATAATCGTCGATTAATGGTGTCTCTCGGTGTGTATTTGCGTATGTCTTGCATACATCTTTGTGTGGGGTGAGACTGACTACCTCACCGTGATCTGTGAGCCGATTGTCTAGAAAATGTGGGAGCCTCAACATCTTACAACCCTATGGGCCTCCACGGCGTGTTACAGGGATACATTTACCTCTACTTGTGGGGTGAGACTGAGTCCAGTTGGTACGTCAACCAGTAAGTGGCCTCTTGTATCGTCCCCGGTTGATAGATGATGAATGTGGAGCAGTCGGTGGAATGTGAATTGGCAGGGGAAACCTATGTACTCTGAGAAAACCTGCCCCAGTGCCACTTCGTCCACCACAAATCTCACATGACCTGGACTGGACTCGAACCCGAGCCGCGGTGGGGAGCCGGCGGCTAACCGCCTGAGGTACGGCACGGCATGTCCTTCATAGGAAGAGGCACAGAATATAAAAGTGTGTTATAAAAATGTGACTAATTTTTGTGATAAATGGGTTCGAATCGCACTCGAGACATTGATGTCTCTATGTGTTTATCCTGTGTTTGTGTTGTCCTGTGAAAGTAGAGGCCTTGCGACGGGCTGATCCCCCATCCAAGGAGTCCTACCGACTGTGTATAAGGTAAAGGTAAGATAAAGTTGTCCCTGTGTTTAACTAATTAATAACTGCGCCGTGGAAGCAGAGGAGTGGATGTATAGATCCACATTTTCTTGTCCTCGGCACTAGTTGGGGAGTAGTCAGCTTCACGCCCCTGCCGTTTTACCCTCGGCGAAAGAGTCCGCGGAACCCATTGGATAGGAGGCTGGGTGGGCTCCAAAGCCGGTCTGGACGCTGCGGAAGAGTGGAAATTCTTGATCCTACGGGGACTCGAACTCCGACACCTCGGTCTACCAGCTCGTAGCCAGTCGCAATACCGACTGAGGTATCCCGGCTCTACCGACTGTGTATAGGGCTACGAAACTCAAAGAGCGGCCAAGTTCCAACAAAGGGCTGTAGAGCCATAATAATAATGATGGTCTGTTTTGAACCGGGTAATGAACCTTAGGGTCTATGGGCACCTCTCGCATGACTTTTTGTAACAAAAAATTAATTTTAAAAACGTAAGGAATATTAATACAAAAATACAAATTGAAATTGTTGAATAAGATTATTTTACCGTGAATGTGAAAGCACTGAAGGCGCCCTGAACAAACGTGTGTAAGCAGAGTCCTGGCTGGCTCTAGTGAAATTCCTGATCTGTTGAGGGCGTGTCAGCTCCTCCTTGAGGACTTCGCCCCACGAAGTGGAACTAAGCTGTCCTATGGCCATATAAGAAAGGCTCATTTGACAAGTGAAACGTTGTTCTGTTTCCTGTGTGTGTGGTTTTTATGGCCTGTCGGCAATGCTTCATCCAACGTTTTCCTATTTTTTATGTCTACAGATTATGATAACTGGAACTTGTTTTTATACGCAGGCGCTAATGCATTTAGTAGATAACTTTTGAACCATCTAGTTCAACGCACCCTGCCCATATCCGTCTGTGGCATTCTCTTTACGACGGGGGTCCATTATGTTAGCTTACAGACTTCTGACATGTGTATCAGTCCAAGGTGTTCACCCACATAAAAAAACAAAGTCTTCTCAGATAAAAACATTAAAAACTTAATATTAGTTTTTGTTAACAATGGATGGAGGCGAACGTGCCACCTGCAGAACATCCAGTTCGGGCCTGTCTGCGCCCTCTGCTAGAATCCGTGCGTTTTGTAGCCTGGCTGTGTTTCAACACAGAGAACGGCGGAATGCTGGCCTGCCTTATCAGCTTGTTAGTTTATTTCCTTCCCTTCTTCTTGGCCTTTTTTTATGTTCGCTTCTTTCTTTATTCTTTTCCGTTTCATCTCCGTTAGGTCCAGATAAGTTTCCGCTGCGGTGTGTGGTGAGTGCTTCATAATTTTTACTCCGCGGATGAGCAACTAACCAGCTGACTGACGGAGTGACTAACCAGTTACATGACAAACCAACCGATTAACTTGCTGATTAGCCAACTACCTCACCACATGACGAGCTGACCAACTAATTGCCTGATTATTTGACTAATGAGGTGACTCACTAACCAACCAACAGCATACCTAATTTTTTTTTATTGCTAGTGGGGTGGGACTACGTCCCTTGTACTGCGGCGACTTCTGGCCTATTGTACCAGCCCCAGATGATAGGTGAGGGCGATTGTGAAGCAATTGGCGGGATGAAACCGAAGTACTCGGAGAAAACCTGCCCCAGCGCCACTTTGTCCACCACAAATCCCACTTGACCAGACAACTGCCTGACCAATTGACGAACTAACCAAATACCTGATTAACTAGTGTACTAACCAAGTGACTAACTAACCAGCAAACAGCCTATCCAAACTAACCAGCTGATGAACCGACAGACTGACATGAAGATTAACTAACCAACTACCTGACTGATCAGTTGTCTAACCAGCCAAATAATTTGCTGATTAACCAGCCAACTAATTTGCTGATTAACCATCTACATGATTAACTAGTCGACTAACTAAGCAACTGGCTGACTAGCCAATTGGCTAATCTGCCCAATTGAACTCATTGTAGTGTTCTGTACTAGAACTGTCGGCTAGGGCACTCACCAATCGTGTGTGAGCTACATCATGGGTACCCAGACACACCGCCCCGCGAATCCCCACGGGGGAGAGACTCTTTGGTTTAGTGACCACTTGTAACGAGCTACAGCAGTGTTTCTCATCCCGTGGCCCGTGCCGTCCCATCTGATCTTCCTTGGCTTGATGATTCTAATTATGTTAGGAGTACACGTTATGAAGCTCCTCATCATGCAGTTTCATTCAGCATCCTGTCACCTCACCCGTCTTGGGTTCAAATATTCTCCTCAGCACCCTCTTCTCAAACATGTGGGAATTGCGATTGTGGTTGAAATAACAAACGCAACACTTCAACATACACGGAAATGTACAGGGTGATTCCAAAATATTGTCGGGGTTTTCATGGCCTATAAACGGAAACCCCTACAATACTTTAGAACCATTATGTATATTGCTAATATTTGGAATATTGATTGAGGATTTATTGATTGGTAAATAAGGCAGGGACGAGAGAAATCGTCGATTTAGAGCGCGGACCCATCGGTGTCCTTATTTGAGAATTCACGAATTTGATATCAAAATAATTTACCCCGAAAAACCCGGTCACATGAATATCACTTATATTTCCTATTTGAGGCGTCCCAGGTTCAAACCTCGGCCAAGAAATCGGCTATATAGACTAGTTCTTCGTTGTTTTTCTCAGTCCTCTGAAGTAAATGTTGGAATAGTGCCTGAAGCTAGGGCACGACCTCTCATATTTTCGTGTTTTCCAATTCAACATGCCGTGTTATGCCTCAGAATTAGTGAGCGTCCTTAAATAAGCATGACGCAGAGCTTTGTAACCTAGCTTCTTATTATATAATGGGTACCGAGGGCAGGGCGGCCGGAGTTTGAAGCTTAACACGCACCTCTAGCAAGTGCCGAGGATAAGAACGGCGGAACTGTATCTCAACTTCCACGTACGTCTTGAAGACTTGGTGCGTAATTAAACGTAGGATAACGTTACCCTTTTAACGCGCCTTGTTTATTTTGAAAGAGAAAAAGACTTATGTGATCACCATGCTGTCTGTGTGTCCGTCTGTCCGTGTATTCCCCTAATTTTTTTAGGCGTATGAGATCGCTTTCCATCCTAATTATTGTTAGGAGGCTTATGATATCACCTTGCTGTCTGTGCTTCCCTCGTCTAATTTTTTGTTCTCTATGTGGTCCGTATGGTATAAAACGGAAGTTAGCTTCTCAAAGATTCATCTCCGGGTTGTTGGTTTGTTATTTTTAACTCAAGCGTTTAAGAATCTGCATGATTCGAAAATATGTTCAAAACGAGATTAATGTTGTTGTGTAGAACTTTGTTATGAAACGAACCGAAATGAATGCAGACCAGCTGAGTGAAGGTTTCTCGTGTCCAGGGCCGGTCCATCTGTTCTGAGTTGGGTGTGCGATGTATGTCAGTGAGAGCCCGATTCTGCGCCGGCGCGTGAGGCCGTGGGAACAAATCCGTGTGCAGCCACTCGCTCGGGTGTGTACCTAACAGCCTCGTTTGGCCTCGCTCTCGGTATTGAAGACTGCATTGTTCCCCATTCCAGTTGTGTGAGTCCTAGATTTCGAATCGTGTTCAGACCGTTTTCTTGTTATAAATGGCATGGCAGTGGTTGCTGTCACAGCAACAACAACGCAACTCTCTCCACAGAGAGATCCAGTCTTCACCTTCAATGCGCTTCTTCGAAAGTAGCTGGAAACCAACGCTCAAACAACGGTCCGCGCGTCACATTTGTGTAGTAAACTAACACCATGGAGCTGAGCTCTTCTTGAGAAGCTGCCAGTTGTGCAGCTGCTAAGGAACTTCCCAGCATTCTCTAGAACCGGAAGGTTCGTGACTGTGTTCACAAGATCCCTCCACTGGTCCCTATCCTGAGGCAAATCGATCCAGCCCATACCACCCCATCCTATCTATCTAAGAATCATTTTAATATTATCCACCCGCCTTAGCCTTGACCTTTCTAGTGGGCTCTTTCCTTCTGGCTTTCCCACCAGTATTTGTGCAGCAAAGGCTAAGTAAAGTCCCTGTGCCTTATTAATTAAGCACTGAGCCATGAAGACATGGGGGAGGGGGTTGTGCAGGTACATCTCCACCATTCTTGATCTCGGCTCTAGATGGATGTCAGTGGTCAGCTTCACTCTCCTGTCGCTTTATCCCCGAGGAAGAAACACATGGTACCCATTATGTAGGAGGCTGGGTGGCCCTAGAGTCGGCCTGGACACTGTGGAGTAAAGGAACATTTTACCTCTCCCAGGAATTGAAGTCCGACCATCTAGCCCATAGCCCGTTACTATACCGATTGAGCCGTCCCGACTACTCATTTATGCAATGGAGAGATATTTTCATCCTGTTTTCCTCCAGAAAACCAGAGTAGTCATATGAATACCTGTATCATGTGTCCGGGATCTGCGTGACCCATAAAACGGATTTTGGATTTGGCGATCGAATTCATTGGACCTTTATACAACTCATTACAACGTTTCACAAATCACTCTTCAACTGAACCCTCTTGACCACACTCCACTAATCGACTCCTCCATCTGAACTCTAACTTCCAGTCAGTCAGTCATTCTTGATGTCGAGCCCAGTCTGGGTCTCATGACCAAATATTTGTTAATGTTTGACAGTTAGGTCTTGTTATTGTGGGGCGCCCTCTCTGTCGAGAGGACGGGTCTGTCTTTTGTCAGAGTCATTGTCTGCAGTCATTTGTCATAATGTAAAGGATATTTACATTTTACATGTTAATAAATATATACAGGACCTCTGTCAGTCCAGGCTCAGTACAGCAGATTATGGCCCGTTTCTAGTAGCTTCCGCTACAACGGCAGTCTAGGTGCAGTAGCGAGGCATTAAAAAGCAAAACAAAACTTGTGATGTTCCTGTAACGGCGAAGGCTCTAATAACCATTGCACCTGCTTTAGGTATTCTCGTCATCTTATCTCCCGTTATTAATGTTCTAACCGTACACTTCGAGTGTCAACATCGAAGACATCCGTCAGCCTTAACAGCATATGTACACAAATCCAGCCATCCTTGCTGTTAATACATATTGCGTATGCGGGCTTTGCTGAACGAATAACAGTGGGTTCTGGATTTGATGATTGAGTTTACTGCCACTTCTTTACAATTACAGTCAATTATCCTCTGTGGTCTAGTGGTCAGAGTTCCTGGCTACAGATCCAGATGAGGGGTTCGATTCCCGCCGCTACCAGATTTTCTGGGAACGTCTGGAACGGGGTCCACTCAGCCTCGTGATGATAACTGAGGAGCTATTTCAAGGAAATAGCGGCTCCGGTCTAGAAACCAGAACCTTGGTATTACTTAAATGCCTGAACCGATCGTAATGGAACTTGGTACGTATGTCATGCCGCCTGAGGCCATTTAAACAGTGCACTTCATAAATCAGCCTCATCAGTAATACTAACATTACAACTTTTCAGATTCCTGAGGTAGAACGTAAATATTGCTTGAATGTCTATATCAGTCTTCATCTGAACAGCATACTCCATAAATCCTTGCCATCAGTAACACCAACATTGCAGCCACCCAAATTGTATTGTTTTATTGACTTCATTACGCACACGTACTGAAGTTTCCTTTGTACTTGTATTAAATACACGAATTGCAGTGAAAGGAGATTAGGTCTTCCCAGAACTTCTTTTTTGTATTTGATCGTGTTATTAGAAGCGGACAGGAAAAAGAAGATTCTGAACTGAATAGACGCAAATGTTCCCCGAATTCAGCAGTTTTCATTGGTTAGTGTTGCCTCGAAATTAATTTGCTACATTCTTTAACTGTTAAATATGTTCGTATCAGACTTACGCCTCTTGTCATTCACTTGCTGAGAATCGGTTACGATTTTTCTGTTTCTTGTTACAGGTATGTGATGATCTCATAGCATTGAGCTGTTGCTGAATTTGGCGTAAGGTAAGCGGTCGGCCATAATACGAACATTGTACATCGCAGCTGTTGTATAACAGGAGTCTGCTGTACGTCTGTGCTTCCAAGGCCTTAGTTTTTGTTATTGCTAGTGGGGTGGGACTATGTCCCTTGCACTGCGGTCACTTCTGGCCTGTTCTACCAGCCCCAGATGATAGGTGAGGGTGATTGTGGAGCAATTGGTGGAATGAAGATTGGCAGGGGAAACCGAAGTACTCGGAGAAAACCTGCCCCAGCGCCACTTTGTCCACCACAAATCCCACTTGACGAGACCCCGGGATCGAACCCGGGCTGCCGTGGTGGGAAGCCAGCGACTAACCGCTTGAGCTATGGCACGGCCCACAACCTCAGTTAGTCCTGACAGTTGAAATGGCTCCCAAATTCTAAAATATACAATAATAATAACTGACATGTGTATTGGTGCACTGAAACTTGGCTTTTTGAGTGTTTTGATAAGTATGCGTGTGTGATAGACGATGGATCACTATGCTACAAGCCAGAAGGTCACGGGTTTGATTCCCAGTGAGTACCAGGAATCTTCCTGGGGGTGAAGGGCGGCCGGCGCGTAAGGCTGACACCTCACCGCCATCTGTGAGTCGACTGTCTAGAAAACGTGGGAGCCTCGACGTCTCACACAGACCTCCGCGGCCTGTTACAGAGATAGCTTTACCTTTTTTTTTTCTTTTAACAATTCAAAACGAGTGTGCCCTTATAAGGTCTCCGCAGAGTTCTTTTATTTCTTCTTCTTTATCAGTAATCTGTCAAGACGACAGGTCTTCAGTCTCTTCCAAAACAATTCCTATCTCTGTTTTTGGAAAGAGACTATCCAGGAAAAGTGACTCTATGGTAGTTTTTCCAATTGCTTTCCACATCGCAGTACAACAGCCGTTCAAACCACTCTGGTCACGCCTGTTGCTATACGAACTTGAACCATCTCGAGCATCATTTGTTCTGTGCTTCAAGTCGCTGCTGATGACGCTGCTTCCGGCATCAGTTTTTGGTTTTTGGTGTGTCTCTTCGTCTGATGCCTACCCTTTGACCTGTCCAGCAAGGGAGGCCCTGCCAGTAGCTACGCTACCGCTGGTATAGCTCTCAGGGTCCTTGGCATACTCAAACACCCTCACCACGATAAGGTGGAGACACCAACGAAGAGTCTTTTATTTATCACTGTCCCATTTCCCACCCGCGTGCCACTTAATACGGACAATTTTGGTCCTTTACTCCCCACTATTTCGATCTGGGCTCCTTTTTTTTACCCCTGCACCCGTGAGATCCATGCCCAATTTCTTCATAACTTGCCCATAGAACCAGATCTATTTCTTAACGTATATATTTCTGTCCTGAGGATAGAGGCCGACTATTACTCCGAAGAAATGTTAATAATTCCCGCTGTGAATACCTCAGAACTTACACCAGAGTGATGCTGATGACTGTTTCAGTGAAATTTATGATACATCAAAGTCTCAGGCTTCAGTGAATTAATAATTGAATTAATTCCTTTAAAGCCTGCTTTAACCTGCCCTCACGGTGTATCTGTGTGTTCCGTATGGTTCTCACAATAAACAGCGACTGTTTCCCTAAACAGCATTAAGCGGTTGGGCTCTGTAGCGGTGACGTAATGTGTTTCCTGTGAGGTACGAACTGAATTGTTATGTAGCACATAGAAGTAATTCAGTTTTCAAAGGTTTGCATACGTAGGTACTCTAGTTTTGCTTATCTAGAAATGAAATATATTCATGTGTTACATCAGCAGTCTGCGCTCTTTGCGCACAAATAACTTTGAAACTTCAATTAATACTCATGGTGTAATTTAATTCTGGAAAACATGGGCCATTGAAAGTGGGACAGATTTCGTTAAGGAAATTGTTATGAGGAAAGTAAAATAAATAAATGAAAATTGTGCCAAATCTATATTTGATTCTTTATCTGAGGGCCATCACGTACCTGGGCATGTAGTTGTCACCGGCCCTACATGTCCTGCATGAAACATTCTTCATACAGTCGAAGTTCCAACATTGTAATGGCACAAACCTTCGAGGTTATCATTTATTTCACATACTACGGAGATAATCTCAGCTATATTGTCACGTGTCCGGGGTTCCGTGACGAATAATAACGGGTTCGGGGTTGGATGATTGGATTTATTGATTACAGTCACTCTTAGTTATAAACAGTTATAACAGCTCATAATCCATGGCTGCCTAAGACGCCCCATTCCTTACTGGACTACGAGTGTCTTCTCTTCCACTGTGACTGACTTGGTTCTGATTTGCGAATCTGTCTCTTCTTCACCTTCCGTTGTCCGCTGGTTAGCACTCCACAGCTGAACACTGAACTACTGAACTGCCTTTTGAATTCTCCTACGAAGGACTCACTAATGAACTCTTTGCTCTTCTTTCTACTGCTGCTGTCATATGAACGCTTCGTTCCGAGTCTGTGTCACTTTACGCCTGGCGACAAGCCCCGTGAGACTCACGACCAGATTTTTTTTTTCAACTGAATATTTGGTTTAGAAGCCCTGCTGTAACATCCTCTCTGACGAGAGTATGGGTCTGTTGTTTACAATTTCTGCTGGCCTACCCAGCGCAGTCATTCTCAGGTCCGATTCCCGCCGAACTCTTATACCGTCTCAAATTCGAGATTCCCTCAACCTGGAGGGCAAGGTCACCGTATTTATATCTTCAAGGAAGAGGGTGGCACGGTTACACCCCCAGGCACTGAGTTCCCTTTTCGTCACCTCCCACGACTCGCAGGGCTGCGATGGAGGTTTTCGACCCCTCCTCCACACGGGAGTGTTCCTTCATCCTTGTCTGCACGGCCACTTACATAGTCTCCGGTCTCCATGGAAAAAGTTGGTTGCTTGTTCGTATCCGTGGAAACCTTTGTTGATTGAGTTGACCCGGAAAACCTGCTCCGTACCAAGTCGGTGTTCGCGAATCCGCATCTCAAAAGAAACACGTGTCAGTTTCATAGCAACGGCTATGGGAACTGTAAAGTGTGTAGATCAGCAATAGCGCTGTATTACCTGTAGTCCCGAACTGTGCGAATGTATAAGGTGTCAATAAATCCAATCCAAAAGAGCCATTGCCAAGTAACAGTTGCGTAAACAGGTTACAGTTTAACAATTCTGTGGATACGTCGTTTCCCGGCAACGAGAGAACACGCAATTATGTAAGAGATGTTTCCTGTGCGATCCGTGCTAGGGTTATACGTGTAACGAGGACTAGTAGTTCAGCTGTGGTCGATAACTGCAAGCAACCTCCCAATTATATGTGGTGCGAGGGTTGTCACCTGCACAAGGAATGCCCGGAAAAGGGCAGTACAGTATCGACACCGACATGCTGCAACTGCAGAGGAACTTCATCTGTCCAACAACCATCGAGGCTGCAGGCACGGCAAGGCAGAGAGCGCCAGAGACTACGACGGGAAGGCGTTCTCTTCAGCCACACCGCCCCAGGATAATCCTTCGCAGCTACGCTACGCAGCAACACACAGCAACAGCGCAGCCTCAGCCGCCTTCAGTTGCACAGGCCTGCTCCCTCTCTATTGGGGCACAACCAATAAGTACCGAGTCAAGTCAGTTCAGGCTCCTAATGCAAACGGTTCGTCTCAGAACATGTTCACAGTAGTCGCAACGATATTTCAGCAGTTCACGACACAGCTCAGTGGGGCCGAGCCAGAAGAAGACAGAATAATGACCATCACAGAAATTGTATTAAAAGTCATGAAGCAAGACGGCCGCTAAAGTTCATAGGCCGTGTAATTACTTGTAATTCCGAGTGGCGTATACAAATGGTGAGTAAATCCAATTCGCCAATCCAAACCCCGTCTATAGTCACATTCCAAATACGTGACAGTATGTATTATTATTTATGATATATCAGTGCTTTCCACGAAACCCAAAGCAATCGGTATCCCTACGGGGGGGGGACCTCAGCTCCTAGCTACGAATTAGTCGAGACATGCTTTGCGCCCACTCTAGTGAGGAATACAAGAACCGCTAAAACCAACACGCAGGGGAATCCCAGAGATTGAGCGAGAGAGAGAGAGGCAGACAGATAGACAGACACCGTTCGCAGGTGGTCTCTTCGTCGGTTGAAAGCAACCAGCAGTATATTTTATTAAGAACATCCGCTATCCTGAATGAATGCTTGTCTTCCTCTAGAAGATTAAAATTGGTAGATACTTGTCAACAGTCACGAGGGGACCACTTCCCACACGTGATTTATTTATAAGGAAGTTCACAGTGACATGTATTTGTTGATTTATTTTTAAGCTTTTTATGGTGATTATTGTTGATGTTAATCCTGATCTTTTGACTGTTGCGCTGTGTGGTTATGGATGACATTTCGGAGTTAAATTCGGACTCTGACTTTAGGGTCGAAGTTTTTAGGTTAACGAGTGTCTGTTTCGAAAAAGGAATTGTAGGAAGGAGGGTAGAATTATTTTCGAAAGTTAACTCCAAATACCGTATTTAAGCATGTATAGGCCGCAGCACAATTTTCAGACAGAAATTATAGAAAAAATAATTTCCTTGGAATATTATTTCAGGAGTAGAAATTATTCCGAAATTTGGCAACGTTTAACATTCCTAAGTTCGCAACTAGCGAAAATAACGGTACCGCCCGGAACAAAGGCATTGCGGAGGAGAGTTATAACCTTTTCGCCTTTACTTGACTTGCCTGGTTAGTTCTGAGTGAAACATGGGTCGAGTAAGAGCAGGTTATACGTCTAAATTTAAACTTCAAGTGGTGCGTTACGCACAAGAACACGGAAATCGAGCAGCAGGGAGAAAATTCGACGTTGACGAAAAAAATGTGCGAAGATGGATACTAACGAAAGATGCCCTTGAAAAAACGTCACAAAATCGACAATCTTTCCGCGGAAAGAAAGCTAAATTTCCAGAACTTGAAAATAAACTTTTGCGATACGTGCGTAATACACGGGCGGATGGATTTTCAGTGTCTGTGGAAATGATTCAATTTGAAGGCCTCAAAATAGCGGACAGAATGAAAATTCCTCGTAATGAATTTAAGGGAAGTTATGGATGGGCAAGGCGCTTTATGGCCCGACATGATCTTGTAATTCGGCGACGGACGTCAATAGCGCAGCGCCTTCCCGACACATACCAGGAGAAACTGCTTGCATTTCAAAAACATGTCCTGAAATTAAGAAAGACGCACAACTACACCATGGGAGCTATTGGAAATGTTGATGAAACTCCTGTGTTCTTTGAAATGCCGGGTGAAAGTACAGTGAACAAAGCAGGCGAAAAAACAGTGCATGTGCGGACTGCAGGAGCAGAAAAGCAGCGGTGTACCGTAATGCTTGGTATCACTGCTGATGGAAACAAACTACCACCATTTGTAATCTTCAAACGCAAAACATTGCCGAAAGAAAAGCTTCCACCGGGAATTTTGGTGAGAGTTCAAGAAAAAGGATGGATGACAGAAGAGCTCTATCTGGATTGGTTGAAATCAGTGTGGTTTCGGCGCCCAGGCGCACTTTTACGTCAGCGGTCAATGTTAGTGGTTGACAGTTTTCGAAGCCATTTAACTGAAAATGTGAAAGTGAAGATGAGGCAGGAGAAAAGTGATATGGTTGTGATACCAGGGGCGATGACTGGCATGTTACAACCACTTGACGTGTCAATAAACTGTCCTTTCAAGTCTCATTTGCGGCGCTTTTACCGGGACTGGAGATGCGGTTCCACGGAGATGACGCCGACTGGACGATTGAAGAAACCTTAATTAAGTCAAATGTGTGAGTGGATTGTGGCTGCATGGAACACCATACCAGAAGAAATGGTTTCCAAAAGTTTTAAAGTCACATCCATTTCCAAAGCAATGGACGGGACTGAAGATGACGCTGTTTGGCTGACATCACCTGACAGCGAAACTTTGAGCGAGAGCGACATCGACAGTAACGAGTCAAGTGATGAACAGTAATATGGTTCGATTACCGTGGACCAACTTCAGAAAGTGTCGCATAATTTATTCATGCGATGCGAAGCATGTTTGCAAGCAGAAGGGGGTCACCTTCAGCACCTGTTGTAAAGCACGGTAAGTTTGTGTTATCTTTTTACAGTATTCTTATAAATGTGTGCATGTACAGAAACTGATGTAAGGGTATCAGTGACACTACTGCACTCTCGCTAGCTGGGAGGGGCACAGTAGTCGCGGAGAAACGTTCCATCCGGTCTACGCTGCTGCCCCGGTTTCCTCGATCTTTGAACACCCTGTATTACTAATTATGAATATTTTTTTTTAAATGAAGTGTGATTTCGAATATAAGCCGCACCCAAGTTTTCCTCTTGAATTTTTGGCAAAAAAATGTGCGGCATATACATGCGTAAATACGGTATACACAGAAATCCATCAACCTACACATATCGACCCTGAAGATGAGGCGGCATATACTTCCGAAACGTTACCCACAACCACACCGTACAACAACCCAAGAACATAATTAGCATCAATAATATATATTTGTGTTCCGATCTCAGTGGCAGCGCGGTCGAACGCTCGTATCGTGGGTTCGAATGCCACTCGAATGTATGGATGTATTTGTGTGCGTTTGTTCTGCGTTTGTGTTCTGTGTGTAGGTAGCTGCCTTGCGACTGGGTGATCATGCGTCCAAGGAGGCATACCGTCTGTGTAAAAAAACTTAGGAAACTGAACTATAGGCCATGGCCCAACAAAGGGCTTTAGAGCCATTAATGGATGGATGGATGGATGGATGGATGGATGAATGAATGAATGAATGAATGAATGAATGAATGAATGAAATATACGTGTTACAGGCGCACAGTGAATTATAAACCATTCTCATAGCCAGTAATGGTTTGAGGTCATTTTTCACTTTCGGTGGTCCGTGATTTTCTTTCTTTGTTGTTCTTTTTTTTTTCTGTAACCTTCATTTGTTCCAGTCATGTGTTTAAATGTGGCGTATACAGATCCATCTGTCATGCATTACAAATACAGGTGCTGTTGCCATTCATTGAACTAGTGTTAGGATGACGTGTCTCTGCCCTCAGCATCAGCATGACGAGTTCACTCCTGAGGGCACACGGTAATGCACTGATATAACAGAAGAAAATATAATTGTCGCATGAGCATCGGCCACGGCGGGAGGGGGAGAGAGCCATGCAGGCGACTTCCCCCTCCTGGCATTTTTTGAAAGGATTAAAATTGAAACAAGAAATGAATATAGAATGACTGGGTTTTAAACTTTTTCCGTCGTCCGGAATTCTAGGCAATAGAGGATACAACGTTTCGGAAACTGAATCTGTTTCCATATTCAGGTGAGAAAGGAAGACACCTACTCAGTTGGGCCCCATAGAAGGAGCTAATCTCAATCGCTGTATCATGTCGTTGCTAGGCATTGGCTCTCAATGTATCTGAAAACCCATAACACTGGCGAGGGAGGTGTTCATTCATCAGTAATCTGTCAGACGACAGGTCCACAGTCTCTTACAAAACAGTTCCTCCACTTAATGCGATCTAGAGCTTTTTTCTTCAAATGAGAATATCCTCTTCTGTCCCCAAGGTTATCGAGCATCTTCTTACGTTTTCTTCCTCATCTTCTTGTCACTAATATCCGCCCCTCTATCGTTCCTTCAATAACTTCTTTTAGAAGGCAGTTTCTGCGTAAAACATGACCAATCCAATTAGCCTTCCGTTTTCTTATTTCGTGTAGGACATTCCTCTGCTCACTGACTCTAATTAACGCTTTTTCATTTCTTACATAATCGGTCCAACTGATCTTCTCCATCCTTCTCCAACACCACATTTCGAAGCTTTCCAGATGTTTCTGATCTACTGCCCTAAGTGTCCAAGTTTCAGCCCCATACAAAGCCATGCTCCAGATGTAGCATTTCACTAGTTTCTTTCTCAAATTTAAGTCCAATTTGCTGGTAAAAAGATTCTTCTTCTTACCAAATGCAGCTTTTGTCATGACAATCCTAGATTTAATTTCACAAGTACACCTTCCATCATCTGTTAACAAGCTACCCAAATATTTAAAACATTTCACATTCTCCAGTTGTTTTTGGTCTATCTCTGTTGTGACTGGGGTTGGTTGTCTCGGAAATTTTCATTACTTTTGTTTTTTCCACATTCATTTCCATGCCATAGCACCTTCCAGTTTCAATTAGTCTATCAATCATGCCCTGTAGCACAGTTTCTTCCTTAGCCATTAACACAAGGTAATTTTAACATAAAATAGGATAAAGTAACTTTTTAATTCCTGAGCAACTGTTAGCTTTTCAAGAAAGACTCTATGGAGTCAAGTGATTGTTGGTTGGTAATCTTGTTACATTTGGGAAGACCCAGACATAGAAAGGAGGAAAATATTGAAATGGATCATGAAGAAATGTGATGTACGTGGAGTGAATTTATCTAGCTCAGGATATGGATAAGCAGAGTGGCCCTTGTGAATGTAAAATTCTGGAAATTTCGTTGAGTGACTGAGCAGCTGCTCGCTTTTAAGCAGGACTAAGCGCAATGGAGTTGGTTGGTCGGTCGGTCGGTCGGTCGATCGGTCAGTTAGTTAAATACAGAAGAGAAAACTTAATGTTTAACACAAGTCTAATTTTCTTTCCGAATCCGTGCTGTCAGTGCAGGAAACATTCTGGTCTGCAACCCTGGCATGTTTGCACATGTACAATTGTATCAGAGGTTACTCTGCGAAGGAAATGATACAAGTAGTGTTCATTGTCAAGAAGTTGTTTTATGTAATTATTAGTGGAACAGCCATTAATATTTCTAGGGATGTCCCTCATCAATTGTAAAATAAGCTTACATATGATTAACGTCTGTTTTTCTCTGTATTCCAATCCAATCCTGCATGTTATCGAATGAAACATCAAGGCTGATGTAACATTTGAGGTTTTCATGGCTGTGACTATGAAGAAAGCAGTCTTCTGGGATGTGGCACCGTGTAGATGTGGTGTTAACCGACGTTTCGGAGGAACGTATCGCCTCCATCTTCAGCGTAGAAGGAAGGATATATCCAACACCAGTCTGCTTGTACCGGTTCTCACGGTCTCTTAGCTTGCGGATTTTCTTCTTTTTCCTTCTACCCTCAAGATGGAGGCGATACGTTCCTCCGAAACTTCGGTTAACACCACATCTACATGGTGCTACATCCCAGAAGACTGCTTTCTTCATGAAGGCTGACGATTGACACCATCTACCATGAATAATACACACAAATGGTCAGTTGGAAACCATTTCCTGTGTATGGTATACTGCGCTTAACATATCTACATCAAAATATTATCAGCGTTACCACCTTACACGGTGTTAACTGTTTTTCACCATATATGGAATTATTTCAGGAACTGGTTTGTCATTGAATTTAAGATCTGCTGGTGAATAGAGCAGTGTTAGTTCATTTATCAAGCACATGGAATTAAAAATAATGTATTGTGTGTCCCAAGCACTGCTTCAACGCATTTGCTGCTGCTGCTGTTGCTGTTGCTGCTGTTGTTTTTTGTTTTGTTTTGTTTTTTTTTTCCCCCTTTTGACAGTGCGATTGCATGCTGTTCAGAAGCGATACAAAAGCAGGCTTGCGGAAATTGTCAAAATTATTATTCAAGTGGCTCTACAAATTGTTCAGTCATTTCTATGCAACTAAAAGTAATTAATTTCTTCCTCCATCTTATTGTTGTTAGCATCTTGAATTTTCCTAAAGAGATCAGACTGAGCCTTTTTTGGCTCTTAATAATTTTGCAGCAGTATGCACTGTCCAGACTCTTAGTCTGTCAGGACGTCTATATGAGGAAAAGTAGCCAGAAAATGCTTTCAAATGGAAGTAAAGACGGTAGAGCTATCCCCGTAACGGACCGTGGAGGCCCATAGAGTTGTGAGACGTTGAGGCGCACACATTTTCTATACAGTCAGCTCACAGATGGCAATAAGGTTGTCAGCCTGATGCTCCGGCCGGTCGACCTTTACCCCCAGGAAGATTCCTGGTACTCTTTTCTGTTAGAGGCGGAGTTGACACCAGGACTGGTAGGATGTCAATAGAAAAATCCTGCAACCTTCCAGCTCGTGGCACAGTACCTCAATCATCTACGCCACTGCATGTCCCCAGCAACTTCTGTAAGAACCTCATACCTTAGATCTGTAGTTTACTTCGAAATGTGAATTGGATGCTCTTTGAACATATGGCATGAACCGTGCATACTGTGCCCAGAACCAGGCATGCGCAGTATATCACTTTGTCCGGAGCAAGGAGATTCACCTTCTTTGCTTACATTACTTACTTCGGGCCGCACCATAGGTCAAGCGGTTAGTCTCTGGCTTCCCACCGCGGCGGCCCGGGTTCGATCCCGGGTGTGGTCAAGTGGGATTTGTGGTGGACAAAGTGGCGCTGGGGCAGGTTTTCTCCGAGTACTTCGGTTTCCCCTGCCAGTGTTCATTCCACCAATTGCTCCACAATCACCCTCACCTATCATCTGGGGCTGGTACAATAGGCCAGAAGTGTCCGCAGTACAAGGGACTTAGTCCCACCCCACTTACTTATTCATGGAGCTGAGCCCTTCTGGAGGAGCTGCCAATTCAGCAGCTACTGAATTTCCCAGCATTCTACAGAACCCGAAGGTTCATTACCGTCTTCATAAGAGCCCTCCACTGGTCCCTATCCTGAGCCAAATCAAACCAGTCCCATCCCATCCTATCTCTCTAAGATCCATTTTAATAGTGTCCACCCACCTATGCCTCGGGCTTCCCAGTGGTCTCTTTCCTTCGGGCTTACCCACCAATATCCTATGCGCAGTCCTCGTTTCCCCCATTCATGCTACATGCTCTGCCCACCTCATCCTCCTTGACTTGATCAGTCTAATTATACTTGGAGAAGAGTACAAGTTATGAAGCTCCTCGTTATGTAGTTTTCTCCAACCTCCTGTCACTTCATCTTCCCTTATCCACACAAAATGGAGCTGGATAACACAGAGTTCTATAAAAATGAAACGCAGTGGTTGTCTTCATAAGTCTCAAAACCAAATCAGTGATAGTTAATAACTGAAGCAAAATTAAACTCTTGGGCTATCTTCAATTACTTAGATCCACTTCAGTGTGTACCACTCTTAACGTATGTTGAGCGTTGAGCATTCTAGTGACACTGATCATAAGCAGGCTGTCTAGGCTCAGTAGATGAGTGTTTGCTGATTGAGACTGCAATATGTTATGACACTGATTGTTTACACAAAATGAACATTTGATGTGAGTAACTCACAGGAATGCATCTATACTGCAAATGAGGCAGAGGTCACTTTCAGTTTCTTCTGTGAGCTTAGTTGATAAACCTGATATCCATTTTAATTTAAACCATTATAGCTCAGTGGTTGCTATATATACCACCCACTTTATCATACCAGAACACTGAATTCTGCCCATAGAGTGTATCTGTGTGTTCCATATGATTCTCACGATAAACAGCATTAACCGGTTGGGCTTTGTAGCGTGGACGTCATGTGTTTCCTGTGAGGTACGGACTCATTTTTTATTTATATAGATTTCCTCCAGAATGCTGATAACCAGCTTTGCGGCTATGTGGAACCATAATGAAGTGGGCCACATGCTAAGTTCTTGTCATGGATGGAACCTTAAACCTTATGAACTGTAGAAGCTACCTATTGTTGCTGTTGCAGATAGAATGGTTCTAGTGCTGAGCGGCGTGCTGCAGGAGGAGGCGCCGCCCGACACGCGGACCTTGTTCCACAATCATCCAGTCTATAAGGACTCAGCATCACAGCTACTTGCTATCCCTACAAAGGTAGTGGGCCCTGTTGGCCTCCTCTATGTTCAGCAGAGGGAATTGGCAGTCACTGTACCTCATGACAGTAAGTATCAGAATTTGCTGTAAGGTTCTTCATAAATTCATGCACAGATGGAGGAAGCTGTTAGTGCAGATGTGCAAAACTGATCAGTAGGAAAGCAGAGATTTTCAAGATATTATCTGTCGGGGTTTATTATATCTAGAACATGATCATGTATGGTGCTGGAGTGTTTGGACATGAGCAGTGAAGTATCAGCTGAGTTGGGTGCAGGGAGTTAAGCAAGTGCGAGGAGAGTGGCTTTGAATGAACTGCCACAACTCACGGTGGGTGAAGTCTTCGAACTAACAGAATGGAATGAGAATTGCAGGTTTCTGGAACTTAAGTGTCTGTAAGGTAGAGAGTGTAGGTTCAGTAACCTGTGATTTAATCACTGCCCCTTGCTGGATGTTTCCTGACACTCATTGAGTGCAGATACCAGTAATTTCAACTAATTGGGTACAGGGTGAAGACTGCTATATTTACACAGTTTCTTGAATAATTAATTAGTTGGGGGTGGAGTCCAACTGGATCACTCGGCATGGCGGCCACTGATTGGCCTATTGTAGCCTGCCCCGGGTTATTATGATGATAGAGAATTTGGTGGAATGAAGATTGGCAGGGGAAACCGAAGTACTCGGAAAAATCCTGCTCCAGCGCCACTTTGTCCACCACAAATCCCACTTGACCGAATCTGGGCTGCCGCGGCCTGTTGCTTGGATAATTGAGACAGCATTGCTCTGGACTATGGGCTAGGTGGCCAGAGTTCGATTCCTGGCAGGGACAAGAGATTTTTCTGTAACACAGTGTCGAGAGCAGCTGTGATGCCGACCCAGCACCCTATACAGTGGGCTTCGTGGGCTCATTCTCTGGGGTATCTAGTACCAAAATCAAAAATGGTGGAGCTGTACCTCCATTCCCCATATATCTTAATGGCATGCTATTGACACGGTGTTTAATTAATTAAGCACAGGGACAACTTTACTCATACCTTCACACTTGCTTGGATCAGGTGATAGACATTGTCCTTTTGTATGCATTCTTTAAACAGAATGCTTTAAATGAACGCATAACAGGAACGTTGTGTTTGTTCATCCAGAAATGTCCTCTTCAAGGTGTTCAGCAGTGAATCCTGTAATCTCAAATCCTGCCCCATGAGGGGATTTTGGCCGCCTGCTGGTTTCTTGCTTGGGTGTGTTGCTCAAGATTGGGGGGTTCTGTCCAAACTCCACGGCGTTACACCCCAGAAGACTCTGCCATGAGAACCTTAAATCCAATAAGTGAAAAGGATTTTTCAGTTTAAATTGCTCTCAGTGGATGCGTGAGTGCTTCTGATGTGGAGAGTTGGAGTCAGGTGAGATGAGGTGTAACTGCATAGATGGGACCCATACTCCTGCACCTTCACACAGGCACCCAGAATCATCACTACAGTCGTGATGATCCTACATGCCATGAGACCTTATTACCGTTAGATAGGCGGAATGATATACGATGTTGAGGTTAACTTGTAGTGACTAGGTTACAGGTTGGAGGACTGAGGAATCGGTTTAGTTCTTCGGAGGGATAAGAATTTTTATTATCTCTAGAGTGTCCAAACCTGCTTTGGGTCCCACCCAGTCTTCCATCCAGTGGGGTACCTGGGGGCTCTTTCCCCGGAGATAATGCATCTGGGGCATGAAGCTGGTCACTCACCACCATCTAGTGCTGAGGTTAAGTATGGTGGAGCTATACCTCTGCTCCCCCATACATCTTCATGTTGTGATGCTTTATTAATTAGGTGGAGGAATAACTTTACTTTTATGTCAGTAAACTTACAACTTTACGTGACATATCCAAGCTCATGTTATTCTGCATACTTGCCATTGTGAGAACCTGAAATCTGATACAGTTATCCAGTGTGGGGTGACTACCCTTTCAATATTGTTTTTCTGTTTAAAATTATTCAGTAATTAAAGTGAGATAAAACATAACAGTATATCTAGATATACTTAGACGGTACTGTTGATGTGATTGTGAACGTTGGGACATAAACGGTGGGGGAGTAGTTGCATCTTTTAAGTTTTACCTCCTGAAAACAAAGATTTGCAAGAAGCATATTTTGTGTGTCTGTTTTGTGTTAAATTGCAACATCGATCCATGCAGAGATTGTAGTGATGAATGGTTTATCATTTTTCATGTTCTCCAGTTACAGTGTTCTTTGTTTACTAATTTTGAAACCTGATGGTATTTATACAACCTGCTTTTATTTTTACAGAAAATGTGAATATTCTCGGGTCAGATGACGCGACAACATGCATCATTGTTGTTCTTCGTCATTCAGGTAAACGTTTTAAATATAACATGAATATGTGTTAAGGCTCAGAACATATTTCTGCTAAGCAGCATGTCAAAATTTGGTGCATGTAAACAGATAATGAGATGTCATGTCACTGAGTGTAATGGTGGTGTTTGGTTCTAATCTCAGCTGGGACACTGGATATCCTGACTGACTTTTTGATGGTTTTAGTCCCTCTAGACAACTGCTGGGTTAGTACCTCAGTTACCCCATTGCCACTTCCTTGATAAGGCTTTTTTACTTCATCATTCGCCCAACCATTTGATGCTTTGTAGTGTAAGTAAAGAAACAGATGATATTAGGTGACATATAAATTCTGAAGCAGAAAAGAATAGAACAGTGTTAAGATTCGAGACTATAAGAAGACAGAGAATGTGCCATGTACGTCTAAATCGCTGATCTTTATTTGAATAAAGAACATAGTACAGAATCCACAGATCACTAAGTAGTTTGGTGGCAGCAGAGTTAATGAAGCTGACCTGTAACAGAAACCCTATGATAATAATTTCCAAAATGTTGATGTGCTGTTAGTGCCCTACTTCTGGGCTGCTGCTACGTTGAACACCCTTAGCATTCACACAAATCTACGCCTGCTTTTTTATAGACTTCCGATTTATTTTACCTAAAAATATGAACAATTTATCTCCTTATTTTCATACCAGGTCACTTGTGTAATGGAATGTATGCCTTTCTCCAACAGCCAATTTAAGATAGCCCGACTATGAAAAAAAAATCAATTTCTTTGGAGAAGAACGTGCTTCTATCGGTAAACAGACTAGCAGATCTCCTGTCAACTGTATTGCTCTGTAGTTATTGTCTATCTTCTGTGCCTGCAAGTGTCTCACTGTAAAACACACCAGTCTTTCTCTTGTAAGATATTCAGACATATGTTTTGTGACCCCATTCACATTACTGAATATGAATGGTGATGCATATACTTGAATAGTGAGTTTCTCTGTATGGTGCTTATGTGGAAATAAATAATATAAGTCATATGAAAGAAGGTTTTGGTATTGGAATTCCATCTTCATCAATTTTAGAATTGGTGAAGAAAGTGCGTTCACATGGTGGAGCATGACAGAATCCCTGGAAAGCTGGAAAGCACAGGTTTCTACCATAATGGCATGGAAAAAAGCTAAAAATTTTCCATTGCTGTATAACATCAGACAGTTCAGGCAATTTAAAAATGGTGATTACAAGAGAACACATTTTTGTAATTGATCTTTGTGGGCAGTACACGATGGCCTCCTCTACCCAAGACTTAACATTTGTTACTGATGAAGCTTGTTTCCATCTGAGTGGATGCATCAGTGCTCAAAGCCATAGGTAGTCGAGCAATATTAATCTGAGATGAACTCCTTCATGATCAGAAAAGGGGTATGTCTGCTATTACTGGGGCCCATATTCAGAGAAGTATGTGTGACATCCTTTGGCCTTTTGTTTTGAACGTTATGAAAGAAGAAAAGATACAGTTATTTCATTTGTGAGATGTTGCTGCAGCACATGCAGTGCTAAGTATTCCGTTGATAAGATATCCAGACTTTTGTCTGTTGAGAAACTGAAAAACAGAGTGTACTCAGATAATCTCCATGCATTGGATGAACTTGAGCACAACACATGTGAAACAATTACATCTGTCAAGGTCATAAACTCAAAAATGGTGTCACACAGTATTTTCAGGAGGCTTGAAGTTTGTAATGTCTGCGATCCTGGAAGAACAAGGGTTACATAAGAACCTGAAGTTGTTTCATTCTCCTTACTTCAACTGGGAACCGCCAGATATTCTTCTGCATTAGTTTGATAGACCCATCTCAGTATTATTCATCAGTCTGTGCTGTGATCCTCAGGAGGCTTTGTTTGCTGAAATATTATATTCAGTTGTGATGCTGTCAGTAATTCAGACTATATAGCATGGAGTGGTTGGCTGGATAGCAAATGATGAATGGTAAAGAATGCGGACGAAAGAAGTTGTGGCCTGATTTAAGGTACTATCCCAGAATTTTCCTGGAGGAACTAGTTTAGTTTAGTTTGAGTTTGAGTTTTAGGTTTAGGATTAGATTGGGTTCAGTTGAAAAGAGCACTATGTCCACATGTTACACGGGTTCAGTGCATACCAACTGCTTACATTGTTTAAGTGAGTTCAGTTACTACACTTCTGATACCATCACTACTGTGGCATTACTTTTTCTGCTCTCAATCCATTTTCTCATTTTAAATTTTAGTTTCCATGTTTCCACCAAACCTTTGGCGGGGGCACACGGTAGCGTAGTGGTTGAGGAGCTATGCTACAAGCTGGAAGGCCGCGGGTTCAAGTCATTGGATTTTTGCAGTTGACATAATCCTTCCAGCCACACTAGGCCCTGGGGTTTACTCAGCCTCTAACAGAATTGAGTACCAGGAGTTAATAAAATATTTTTCCTGGGGAGTAAAGCACTGCCGGCGCATAAAGCTGACAACCTTACCGCCATCTTTGAGCCGATTGTCTAGATAATGTGGGACCCTCAACGTGTCACAACCCTATGGGCCTTCACGGCCTGTTACAGGGATAGCTTTACTTTACTTTACTTTACCTAACCTTTGGCTAACCTATAGTTTTTATCTTAGTAACATTTGAGTAGGTAATCATTTTCCTGTATGCTATGTTTTTGTTTATATTCAACCATTTACTGTATACAAGTTCTTCTCTCCACTGTGGAGGTCAAGTCCTGATTGGACAGACAAGTGGACTTGGTTGGTATTGGATTGTGAGCGACATAATGCAGCCAAGGAAAAGAAGTCACTGAAAACTGTTTTGAGACCAGGCAGCCAGAACAGAGGTGATGAAAAGAATTTTATATATCCTGTGTTTAGGACAAGTGCTGATGGAAGTTTCTTTTTCCTTTTGTCTCCCACTGTTCCCCTCTTTTTTCTAGGTGATGGAATAGTTGTTAGGAGTCACTTGCTTAAGCAAAAGGTGCTGAGGCGTGAGTTACTGAGCAAGAAGTTAGGGAAGGAGAAGACATGACAACCTCACTGCCATCAATGAGCCGATTGTCTAGAAAATGTGGGACCCTCGATGTCTCACACGCCTGTGGGTCTCAGCGGCCTGTTACAGGGATAGCTTTGATTTTTAAGGGAATAATGAACGTGAGTGATGAAACTAGACCCAGAGAGATTGACCTGGAGGATGGCAACTGGAATACTTGCCAAAGCATGCAACTTTCCACACATCGTATTCTGGCAGCATGTTTATTCACATAATACTTGATTGTTCCAAATGCAATATAATGATATTCAGACATGGCTCTCATTACAGGATCAGGAGCTGTGGCACTGGCACATTTGGATGGTGCTGGGACGGATGAGGGTGTCATGAACATGGTTCATAGAGTCCAGGAATTAGCCTTAGGTTATCCTGAAGGGCGTCTGGAGTTGCAGCTCATTGGTGGCTACTCTGATAGCCGTAACTATTCGGAAGAGCTGTTTTACAATATAATGCGTAAGTCACTGTTCTGTTTGATGTAACGGCTGCAACACTATACATATAATATGTTTAGGTTGGGGCCACACAAGTGCACAAATTGTGTCCGTTGCAACGAACATACTTTATCATGTAGTTACTATAGGATTCTGATGATGGTGTATAGCACACAGAGATATTGGGTTTTCGGACTTTATCCATCGTCCTGGTTTTTAAGATAACCAATAAAAACACGATGTTTCGGAAACTGGATCTGTTTCCATCCTCAGATGAGGGAAAAACACCAATTCTGTTGGGTCCCTTAGAAAGAGCTAGCCTCAGTCACTGGACAACCAATGTCACAAAAAACAAAGGTTATAAACACCTGAGACAGGCTCATTGCCGTGATCTTCTTAATCTTTGCCATAGAAATTGCACTTTCTTGTTTGGCTGAGACCAATCGTACTCCTTTTGATTTTGCTGAGGGAGAGTTGGAGTTGATGTCTGGTTTTAATGTTGAGTATGGTGCGGGCGGTTTTACTTTAATTTTTCTTGCTGAGTATGCTAGTATTTTGTTTTCTCTTATAGACAACATGGGGTTTATTATTCTGGTATCTATTCATGCTCTTTAGGGAATTCTCGTGAGTTTTTATTGTTGTTGTCCAGTGATTGAGGCTAGCTCTTTCTAAGGGACCCAACAGAATAGGTGTTTTTCCCTCACCTGAGGATGGAAACAGATCCAGTTTCCGAAACGTCGTGTTTTTATTAGTTATCTTAAAAACCAGGACGATGGATAAAGTCCGAAAACCCAATATCTCTGTAATTTATGACGGACGTTGCTGAGGACACCACACAGTTGCAGAATACGGTGCATAGTTTTTTGTCTGCAGTGGAGCCAGAAGAAAGCTTAGCATTTACCTCTCTTGTTTATTTCTACAATGGACGTCATGATGTTCATTAGAACGGACGCATTTTGTGCGCTCGTGTGGCCCCAGCCTAAGAGTTGCAAAGTTTCACTGATTGTGTTGACACATTGTCATTATAAGTGACCACACATGTGGTTGGATTGGTAATTGTGTATATTGAACACTTGTAGATTGTAACTACAGTTATAACGCTGTCACTAATTCAAACACTCGACGGATCCTAACAGTGTCCTCACCTTCCGTTCACACATTGTTACTGGCTGGTGGCTGTTTCACAGTTAGCTCTCAACTAACTTGTGGTATCACTAGCCATCACTGTTGAAGAATAAGCCAGTCGGGTGGCAATTGCTTCTGTGCTGGTTGATTGCTTGGTTCATGCTTCCGCCCTAAAGATGGAGGTGTTACATTCCTCCCATACATAAGGCCGTCTCTGAACTGTGTGGCATTACAACCCAGAAGGCTGTATTCTTCATATCCACTACTGTGAGAACCTAGGATACGAAGTATAAGGTCAAGCACATAAGTTTTGAGATTTTTTTTTTTTAATTTATTTTAAGAGCTGAAGATATTAGCAACCAAAAATTTTGAACCTCCCTCAAATTCTTTATAATGTTCCCAGTGATTCGGCCTTTGTTCAAAACAGTTTTTAAAATCCTGAACAAGTATGTCTGTTGACATTTTTTTTTTCACAGATGATTTAATATCCTAATTGTCCAAGAAAAACTTTGCTTTCAGCACACTTTTGAGTTTTGGGAACAGCCAGAAATCAGCTGGAGCCAAGCCAGGAGAGATGGCGGATTATCAGTGGCAGAGATGCCTTTTCCTGATAAAAACTGACACTTCAAAGCGAAGTGTGCCGGTGTCTTGTGAAGAATCGATGAACGCTTTCTCTGCAGCTCTCCTCGCTTGCACCTCATGGCATCAATAAGCCTTTTCAACACGTCCATGTAGAATGCCTGATTAACATGGCCCCTTTGATACAGATTTGAAGTGGATAGTACCCCTGACGTTGAAAAAGCATATCAGTGTTGTTTTGACCTTGGACTTTGACACGTGTGGCTTCTTTGCCCTGGGAGAATTGTTCAATCTCCACTCATAGACAGGCGTTTGGCCTCGGGATCATACTGATAACAGTGCCACGTTTCATCACCAATGATGGCACAATCCAACAAATTATCTTTTTGAAGTCTTTCCGCAAAGTCCACTCACAGAGTGACACGTCTTTCCTTTTGTTTCTCTGTCAAGTTTCATGGCATGAGCTGACTTTCTCATGCCAAGATCCTGTACTATAATTTTCCTGACAGTTTGTTTACTCATATCAAAATCATAAGCTATCATACAGCAAGTTAACCAGTGGACAAATCCTACAAGTTCTCTGATTTTCACAACATTTTTGTTTGTTCGCTTTGTTACAGTAGCACCTTGCTTTTCATCATCCTTCACATCTTCTCTGAAACGTTTGTGCCACTTAAAACATTACTCTTGCCCATAGTAGATACACCAGAAACTGTTTCCAACATCTCAAACCTTACACTTGACAATTTCTGCAGTTCAACACAAAATTTCACATTCACACTCTGTTCCATTTTCACATCTGGATAACGTTAATGACACACATTGTTCTAATGAGCTACTGTTCAGCGAACACTGAACACAGCTTATCTAGACTTTTCATGTGATCTCCCATCATTTTGCGTCACCTAACATTCCACGTAACAGCATTTATTATATTGTAGGTAATACCAGTTTTTCCTAGCAATGGCATTAATCCATTCGATGTTAAGAATTGAAACTTGTGTAGTTGGGTGCGAGTAGCAGGAACTGATGCAGTGAGAGTCGCTGCCATGGTGGAACCGTCCATCGTATCCCTGTCATGTGATGATAACATTGGTGCTAATGATAAAGTGTTTGCAAAGCAGCACGTTATCATTTTAACAAATAAGGGCTTAGTCTCAGTCTGTCATGGTCCCTGGTGACTAATTTGATCAAGCAGTACGGAGATGCAACCGCCTCTGTGGTCTAGTGGTTAGAGTTCCTGACCACGGATCCAGAGGTCCCGGGTTCGATTCCCGGCGCTACCAGATTTTCTGAGAAGTAGTAGGTCTGGAATGGGGCCCACTCAGCCTCATGAGGATAATTGAAGACTCACTAGAATGGAGAAGTAGCGGCTCCGGTCTAGAAAACCGAGATTAATGGCCATAGGAATCCATTGTGTTGGCCACGTGACACCCTCTGTCCGCAAATGTTGGCACTAACTTCGTCGACAAGTGGCAATCGCTCGGTCGGTATAGCTTGCTTGTGGACCAAAAAGCCACGGAGACAAGACCAAACCAATCAAACTTATGACTCCACCCTCAGTTGACTTGCACTCATTTTTGGTCATGGGCTGTGGTTTGTCTATAGTTTGGGGCATTTTGGATCCATTGTCGCATCAGATCCTGATGATGGTACAGAGATGGTCCCAGAAATGTTTATAATTTTTAACTGACTGACACAGCTGATAACGCAGTAAGATGGCATTCATTTCAACCATAAGATTTTACATTAGCTGTTGTGATTAAAAATGTTTTCATTTGATAAGATATATTTTGGAATTAATTGTAGGTACTGGTACTATAACAGGTTTTCGAAGTTTCAAGAAATGTATCGGAGCTTTCTGGATCATCGATCCTGCCCTTCCTTTAGAAATAAGAACCTCTCCTCCTCCTCCTCCTCCTCCTCCTTTTGCTCCCACTTGAAGCATAGGGCATCCGTGAAATGTTTCGTTTCACTTCAGTTCATTAATCCTAAGACAGTCAGTAGGACTCCTTTGCCAAGGAGGTCAGCCTGTCGCAAGGCTGTTGCCTGACACAAACACAGAATAAACACAAAGAGACAGCCATGTGTTGAGTGGGATTCAAACCCACAATCCCAGTGTTCAAGCGGGCAAAGAAATTCATTCCTAAAACCGTGTGGCCACTGTGATCAGCTTAAATCCCTTTTAGTCCTTTGTAAATTCAGAAATGGCTGAAAAATGAGATTTATTTATTTATATGCATGTACACTTGACAGGAGGTCAGTACAGGGTCATATTTTATCACCAGCTGACTACATCATGATGATGTGGTGATGTGTTAAGGAGAAAAGGCCACTCTAAGTTACATACAATAGAAACCTTATGTTTTGGAGTATGTGTATCATAGAACACTGTTACCAAGTTATACTTTCTGGCATAATGTACTACCTGAAGTGCTGTGCAGATGGATTGTCAGAAATCTGTTATATACTGTTGTGTTTGCACTGGGCAGAACCATCATTTTTAATCATGAATGAACTAAATAAGTAATTTGGGGATTTTAAGTTCGTTTAGTCCATCCTAATCAAATAATTTTCCTGGGGAGTAAAGCGCGATCGGTGCATAAGGCTGACAACCTTACCACCATCTTTGAGCCAATTGTCTAGATAATGTGGGACCCTTAATGTCTCAGAACCCTATGGGCCTTCGTGGCCTGGTACAGGGATAGCTTTACTTTTTACCCATCCATACATCGCCCATGCATGAAACAACTTAACTGCTGGATAGATTTTCATGAATTTTATGCAAGAACGCTAAGCATTTCAACTTTAATAGGTTAGACATGTTTAAGAATGACCTCACATGAATGTGTACCTGAATTTTGTCACAAATCTTGTTAAATGTCCATTGAAGAGAGGATTGTTTTGAGAAAAAGTCAAAGAGAGAAATGAAGGACACGCTACACTTTTGAATTTAATGTTCAGCGTTCAACTGTAAACATACTAATTGTAATTCCTAAATATTTTAACATATTATACAAGCTGCTGTAGTTGTTAAAAACATTAGATTTTGTACTGATTGTAATATTATGATAACACTGTATGTATATACTAATACTCACAAGACATATTGTAATAGTGGTTTCTAATTGTATTGATATCCTTCTGAAGATGGCCTGAAAGACCGAAACATGTTGAGGATAAAATATTAAAAAGAAGAAAAAAAACTTCATCAGTCACACCGGATGGTATTAATTAACCTTTTACAATATTTTTCATCCATCATTCCACTAAGTAACCTGGAAATTCTCTGTGTAAATCTATAAAGTACATAGAAACATATTTTGACTTTGTATTGTGTTTTTTCCCTATACCTGATGGAGAACAGACTATAATAGGTTATTAAATCTAAATGAAGTCGGTTATTTGTAGTGAAGGATGTTGGAATAAATGTTTTGAAAGTATCTTTATGATTTGAAGCCTTTGTGTTCAGTTTAATAATAATAATAATTTTTGTAATAAAATCCCGTATGACAAAGCTGTACTGTTTAGTTTCTGATAACTGCCTGGCCTCTATCTCTGGAGACAGGAGGAGAGGCGATGAATGATGCTGGAGCATCACATGTTGTCCAGTATGATTAATGATGTTTGTAGACTGAAAGTATTGACCTGAATAGCTGTCTTCCAGCATGTCAGATACTTCATGCAGATTAATATTAGACCGTAACATGAGTTGCAAAATGTTGGAAATTCTCTGTGCCTCCTCATGTCAGCTTCAGTAATTTCTGTTAATCTCTGGTAGTGCTAGGAAAGCCAACTAGTGACATAACCCAAGAAGACTTGTTTTCTGATTAACAGAACCACATATTTTGAAAGAAGAGAACCCCTTGAAATTTGAGGTTCTCACAGCAGAGGTAGATGTTGTTACCTCCATCTTCATGGTCAGGCTTGCTGCATGCTGCTACTGGTTTCTTGCATGGCCTACCCATCAACCCTGAAGAAGAAGGCAATATGTTACTCTGAAACATCAGGTTCTCACTGAACTACATAGCATTAAAGTCCAGAAGAGGTGGTAAATAATAGGAATTTTGGGAAGATGGCTCAGTGAGGAGTTTCATAATTTGTGCTCTTAACCAAATATTATTAGGGTAATAAAGTCACACAGGGATGATATGAGCAGGGCATATAGCATGCCCTGCATGGTTATGTGTTACGCAGAAACTGCCTTCTAAAAGAAGTTATCGAAGGAAAGATAGAGGGGCGGATAGAAGTGACAAGAAGACGTAAGAAGATGCTGGATGACCTTGGGGACAGAAGAGGATACTGTCATTTGAAGGAGAAAGCTCTAGATCGCATTAAATGGAGGAAATGTTTTGGAAGAGACTGTGGACCTGTCATCTTGACAGATTACTGATGATGATGATGATGATGATGATGATAGCATGCATGGGTGTGAAGGGAAATGGAAGTGAGCTGAAGGAAAGAGGCTACTTGTAAAACCTAGGTGCAGATGAGAAAAAAATCCAGTGACCTAATTGGGACTTGAACCTGTGACCTTCTGGCTTGTAGCATAGCCTCTCAACCAACTGCACTACTGCGTGCCCCCAGAATAACAGTAGAGGGGATCAGAGAATGTAGACTGGATTCATCTGACTCAGAATATGGATCTATGGCAGGGCCTTGTTAACACTGTAATGAATGTTAGGGTTCCAGAGACAGTTGGTAATTTGATAAAATCTTCTTGGACTGTCAGCCTTGTCATTTGGTTAGTGATAGACCAAGAAGATTTTACCAACTTCAGCAGCTGCTTCAGATGCTACTGGTAATTTCTGGACTATCTGAGCAACTGTTATATTATCAAGAAGGAGCCTGCCCCCTTTAACTAGTGATTAATTAGTGACATAAAAGACTTGCTTTGAATTCTTGGTAGGCTGCTGGAGGATTTAGCATTTTAATAATACCTGGTTCTGAGATTCATTTTGCAGTAAGCATGCTTAATTTATATAAATTATTGATAGAGCAGATGACCGTGTGGTAATTCTGTGACCTTTGTCTACTGGCCTTCTGTGTTATTGTAGTTGTAGAGTTGTGCTGGAGGCTGATGAATCCAGACTCCTGAATCAAAGGATTTTTAGTCCTGTATTGTATTTAGTTGGCTACGAAACTCTGAGAAAATAAATGATTCAGCAGTTCCTGATATATTTTCAAGTACTACGTACATGTCTGTGGATATGTACAAAATGGCGTTCATGTGACTATACGTGGGGTTGCATTAATGAATTTCAGAATGGATATCAATAATGCTACAAGTGGGAAACAGACCAGACTCTGAGCAGAGTGACAGTGGATTAGGAAATGACATAACTGAGTGAAAATTTTAGGGTAAGTTAGGGAACTGGGTACAGAACTCACTGAGAATGTGGGGCGCTTTCTGCTATGATTACAGATAGGACAACAATCCTTTTCTCGACATAAAGATAAAACTGCAGCTATTCAGAAATGCAGGTAATACAAGCATGTGTAATTGGAGTTACCTATTCTTTTATTTCAGATCTGTTCTAAATTAAGAAGTAGTAATTTATATGGCTAAAGCTAGTGGAATAATCCCCATACAGAAAAAATGCATACAGTAAGAAATGTGTTAAGAGCAGTAGATTGTAAAGGGTTCTGACAGTGGCGTATAACACCGGGAATTATGGGCTTTTGGATTTTGTCCATGTCCTGCATTCTAAAAAACACAAAAGTTTCAGAAACTGGATTTGTTTCAATCCTCAGGTGAGGGGGAGAAACACCTGCTCTGTTGGATGAGTCAGTTTCTGAACATTGTGTGTACTGGACGATGGAGGTAGCTCAAAAACCCAGTAATCCTGAGTGTTATGAAAAATCGACTAGGTAAAGAACACTTGGACCATGTTTGTTGAAGCATCTTCTTCACAAAATGCCTTTTCTTGTAATGGCCGCTCATCCCATCAATCACATGGTATCGTTGTTTCAGATTCTTTCCACAAGCAGTTAGTGGAGATTGATTTGACACTTGCCTGTGTGGGAGAACTGAACACTACAATTCGAGGAGGTATCCACTGGCCAATACTTTATGGAGTTGGTGAGTTGAACGTCACACTGTGCTTCGTTTCTGTTGCTTATAATCCACACTCTAAGGGTAATTAAATTACTTTCCTTCAGAGTCTCTCTTAGTAGATAGTAGAAACCATCTACAATTTTCGAACTAATCAAGTATGTTTGTAATGTGAATAAGAGAAAGGGTTAACGTTTAATGTTTGTGATAATAGCAGAGTAAAGGACCAAAGAAAATTCAGGAAAATAAAAATCCCTTTTATAATCTACGTGTATATATGTATATGCCTCCAGGCTGCTCTGAAGAAAGTGCCTGTGCTTCAGTTGGCAGTGCAATATTTGTCTTTGCTGGTAACGATTTTCCACTGATGGTAGTGTATGTACCAAATTGAAACTGTGTACACTGGAGTGGATCAGTGGAGGGTGTTATCTGTGGAAACTGAGCTGGAGATGGGAATTATTTTCTATGTTCCAACCATTTGTTGCATATAAAACCATTCAGAATAATGAGTGACTGTATTGTTGTTATATTTCCTTACAAGTTAAAGAAAAAGAGAGGTTAGGTGTTTTTGATAAAGATTGTTTTATACCTATGCTGTAGCATTTTGTATTGATAGGTGCAGTGTGTTGTTATCAAGTGCCATAATATAAATGTAGCCATCTTTGCATAAATTTTCAAACTATTGAGGTTAGATGTTTTTGATGAACTATGTTTTTAACAGTTTTCTGCTGAAATATGGTTTGGTTAGTCATGTAAAGCTTCCATGCTATTGATTGTTATATGTGTTTCACAGGAAAGCAAGAAATGTCTTTACATATTTTTGTTCACCTGTAAGCTGTGGTGTATAAAAACAAATGTTTAAAAAATTTTACATTTGAACTGTTAATAAAATATGAACAATTCTTTTGAACTATTTTAGTTCAGCATGGCCACTATTTAACTTGAAGGCCTCAATTAATATTAAAAAAATGTCTTGTCATATATTTTCCACATTGAAAAATATTTGAGTGAAAATTGTTTAAAATTTTCTAAGATTAGAGTGTATTCTATTGTGAAACACCCATTTTTTTACGATTTCTTTTGAACATTAAAATGAGGAACGTCTAAATTGATGGGTTTTGTACCATCACACAGCATGTTGTTTCTGTTATATATAAGTGATTGAATTGAATACACCAATAGATCTGTTAATTTATTATATTAAAAAATAATCATAATTGAGGTAATTTAACATTGATTTTGTTGTCTTGGGATCACTGTAATTGAAGGTTAAGTGAGGGGAACCTATAATTGAGACAGTGCTCAATATTCTGTAATCCAGGGAAAGTCAAGTGACGTTTCAGAGGAAGGTATCACCTCTGTCTGCAGAGTTGAAGAATAAGCCAAGCAAGACCCCAGCATGAAGCAAGTACTGAAGATGGAACTCTTCAAGTCACCACTGTGAAAATCTGATGAAACTTTGTTTGTGATTTATTTAATGATGCATTAGTTCCTCATACTGGGAGCACGTGGTAGCATAAGTGGTTGAGGCACTATGCTACAAGCTGGAAGGTTACAGATTCGATTCCCGTTGAGGTCATTGGATTTTTCAAATGACCTGATCCTTCCAGCCGCGCTATTGCCCTGGGGTCGATTCAGCCTGTAGCAGAAATGAGTACTAGGAATCTTCCTGGGGGTAAAGGGCAGTCAGTGTGTAATACTGGCAACCTCACCACCATCTTTGAGCTGATTGTCTAGAAGATATGGGAGCCTTGACGTCTCACAACCCTATGGGTCTACACGACCTGTTACAGGGATAGCTTTACCATTTTTACCTCAGGCTGTATGGTGTCAGATGGTAGGATGAGTAATTGGAAAGGACTGAGTAAAACCACAAATAGAACTTATGGAGGATAGCCAGCCTCTGTTTCAAGATTTGCATGCCTGATCTCATGAACGTGAAGAAGGAATGCTACCCATCCAACTGCAATATAAATTTAAGAATATTAAATTAGGGTTCCACCTTGTTTATGTTTTTCCAAGATGCTTTCTGCGTTCAGATAAACATGGCCTGCCAATCTCGTCATCTTGATTTGATCACCCTAGTTGTAATGCATATCATTGCCATGCCTCTCTCCATCTGTGTCACACTTCCTGCATAGGTCTCAGTATTCTCATCATCAGTCTTACTGCACACTGCCGTTGCTTGTTTTCAGGTGTGAATGTTAAGACTGGAGAGCTGTTTCCAGCGACGTTCCCAGATAAGGGCCCTGATCAGGCGCTGCGGAGTGCACGACACCTTACAGGTGGACAACAGGTGATGTTTCTTCTCATTATACTTGTTTATCTTGAAGAAGGGAGTCTTTATTTCCCTTGAATCTACCTGCTTGGACAGTATACATGGGATTTCAGAGGAGTACATAGAGTCTGTCACTTATATCGGTAAATTCTTGGGAGTAATTTATGATATTTGACTTAACGTCTGAGGTACGGTCCTACATTTGAACATCAGGTGTATGATGGAAGGTACTACATAAGTTTGTGCTTCTATTCAGGAGGTCTTGGGTTGAAATTTCACTGCAGGAGCTGTCATGAGTTTCTCATTAACTGCAAATGCAAGAAGAGTGCCTCATATTTGGTCACAGCAGCATCCTTCTGCGTACTTTGTACCTCATTAGTCACTAGTCATTGTGCTGTATACACTTAATTGCTAAAAGTGTCATTAAGTAAACCAAGAACAATGAAATAAACAAATTAAAATAAATTCTTGGAAGAACTAATTGCATACGTTTGTTTGATGCAACACAGACTGCTTAGAAAATGAAATACTTAGTAGGTTGGGGGCACAGACAACACGGTGATCTCATAAGCCTCCTAACAGAAATTGGGGGGAAGCATGGATACATAGACAAATGGACAGACACGAACATAACATTTTCAGACAAGCTCATCATCATCAGTAATCTGTCAAGACGACAGGTCCACAGTCTCTTCCAAAACAGTTCCTCCACTTAATGCGATCTAGAGCAGTCTCCTTCAAATGACAGTATCCTCTTCTGTCCCCAAGGTCATCCAGCATCTTCTTACGTCTTCTTGTCACTTCTATCCGCCCCTCTATCTTTCCTTCGATAACTTCTTTTAGAAGGCAGTTTCTGCGTAAAACATGACCAATCCAATTAGCCTTCCGTTTTCTTATTTCATGTAGGATATTCCTCTGCTCACTGACTCTAATTAACACTTCTTCATTTCTCACATAATCGGTCCAACTGATCTTCTCCATTCTTCTCCAACACCACATTTCGAAACTTTCCAGATGTTTCTGATCTACTGCCCTAAGTGTCCATGTTTCAGCCCCATACAGAGCTATGCTCCAAATGTAGCATTTCACTAGTTTCTTCCTCAAATTTAAGTCCAATTTGCTGGTAAAAAGATTCTTCTTCTTGCTAAATGCAGCTTTTGCCATGGCAATCCTGGATTTAATTTCACTAGTACACCTTCCATCATCTGTTAACAAGCTACCCAAATATTTAAAACATTTCACATTCTCCAGTTGTTTTTGGTCTATCTTTATTGTGACTGGGGTTGGTTGTCTCGAAATTTTCATTACTTTTGTTTTCTCCACATTCATTTCCATGCCATAGCACCTTCCAATTTCAATTAGTCTATCAATCATGCCCTGTAGCACAGTTTCTTCCTTAGCCATTAACACAAGGTCATCTGCATATTTCACAGTTTGAATAATTTGCCCTCCTACTTTGAAGTCACCGAGCCCATCCAGAGCTTCCTTGGTAAGGCATTCGCTGTACAAGTTGAACAGAATTGGTGATAAACAGCATCCTTGTCGAACTCCTCTTCCAATCTGCACACTTCCTGTCTCCCCCCTGTCCAGTCGTACTCTAACTTTCTGATCCATGTACAATTTGCTAATCAATCTTCTTTCATGCCAATCGATACCTGTTTCTTTCAGGATCTGCATTAATTTGGTCCAGTTTACCCGGTCAAATGCCTTCTGCCAGTCTATGAAGCAAACACACAGTTCTTCATCTATCTCCAAAGTTCGTTCCGCTATAATTCTCATCATCCCAATTGCATCCCTGGTTCCTTTTCCTCTTCTAAATCCAAACTGATCTTCTCCAAGTACATCCTCTATTTTCCTTTCAATTCTTCTTTTAAGTATCTTTGCTATTATCTTTGCTGTATGTGCAATAAGACTTATTGTGCGATGGTCGCTGCATTTTGTAGCTTTTGTCTTTTTCTTTAAGGCAATCATTGTAACTTCTGTAAAGTCCTTGGGCCACTCTCCACTTTCATATATGGTGTTCATTAGTTTTGTCAGTGTTTTCAAACCACCTTCTCCCAGTAACTTGAGCACATCTCCAGGTACATCATCATCTCCTGTAGCCTTTCCCTTCCTCATTTCCTTGATAGCTTTTTCCACCTCACTTTGTAAAATATATGGTCCTTTCTCGTCTGTATCTACTTCTTCTTCCGGTTCAACTTCTAAGGTTTCTGGCCGATTAGGTCGATCATATAGTTCTGAAATATACTTTTCCCAAATTTTCAGCACTTGCCTCTGATCTACTATTCTATTTCCCTGGGAGTCTTCGATGCCAACATTTTGAATCCCATGATTCTCTTTCCATCCTAGTTCTTTTGTCTTCATGTCTTCATAACGTCCTGTTCTTTGAAATTCTATTTCCATAATCTCATTACATATCTTCTCAAGATATTCCTTTTTGGCCCTGTCCGTGGCTCTTTTCAATTCATTCCTCAGTCTCCTGTATTTCCTCCTGCCTTCTTCATTGTTGACATTCTTCCATTTCCTTCGCTCCTCCATTTTACTCATCATCTCCTGTGTAACCCATGGTTTTCTTGCTATCTTCTCAACTTTACCAACCAATTCGCTAATAGTATATAACATGCATTCTTTTATGTTGTTCCACTGCACTTCAGCATTTCCGCTTTCATCTTCAATTGCACCGAGTTTCTCTTCTAGGTTCTCCTGCACGCTTTGTCTTTGAGCATATAACTTCTCCAAATCCCATCTGGGTCTGTGCTTTCGAAATCTTATAATTTTCTTCAACCTGGTTCGGAACTTTGCAACCAGTAAGTTGTGGTCAGAGGCAATATCTGCCCCAGGAAGCGTCTTCACATCCTTCACACTGTTTCTGAATCGATATTTCACAAGGATGTAGTCCAGCTGATGCCTCCTCCAATCTCCAGGTGCCTTCCATGTGTAAATTCTTCTCTTTGGCTTCTTGAACCAAGTGTTGGTGACAATCAGTCCATTTCTTTCACAAAAGTCAATAAGCATTTGACCCCTGTGATTCCGTCTTCCTAGTCCATGGGATCCAACGATATTCTGATATGGTTCATATCCGACAATGCTATTCCAGTCTCCCAATATGATGCTGTTTGTGTCTCCTCTTCCATCTTCCTGAAGAATTTCTTCAGTTGTGTCATACACTTTTTCCACTTCATCATCTCATACTCTTCATACTCTGATGTTGGCATGTACTTGTTAAAAAAATATTATGTAATAAGTAAGTAAGTTGTTGGGCAGGACATCAGATCTGAGATGCATGACAGTGGTGTCTGCCAGTGATAGTGGTGCCCATAGTGGAAGAGCTCTCTCTGTACTGCTAAACACAAAACTATGAGTACATGCCAAATTACTTCATATGACACTTGTTTGGTCAGTAAAGGTACTGCATGGGCCATGCCATAGCTCAAGCGGTTAGTCGCTGGCTTCCCACCGCAGTGGCCTGGATTCGATCCCGGGTCTGGTCAAGTGGGATTTGTGGTGGACAGAGTGGGCCTGGGGCAGGTTTTCTCTGGTTAGAATACTACTTTTCTGAAACTGGGTATATTGCCATCCTCACATGAAGTTATGGTCAGGCATCTTCTCACTTGGGTCTGTTAGAAATTTCAGTAACTGATTGTGTGAAATACGTGCCTGCCCACTTTTTCACATAAAGCTGGAAACAGATTGAATTTCCAGAATGTTGTGTTCTGTACAGAATACGAGAGGGTTAACAAAATCTAGAAACTGCGCTATCCAAACTCCCAAACCACATTTCATTGTACAAAGAAATTGTGTATGTTTCTATGTACTTCTAATAAAGAATTAATCAGTTTGATTTTCTCTTAGGTGCTGGATGTGTATGATTGTCAGCTGGGATTGTTACGAATTGGTCCATTTAACTATGACCCGTTGCGGGGTGTTGACCTCTGGCTTGAGCAGACCGACGAGTTCATTCTACAGCACCTGTCCACATCTCCAGAAGTAGAGCCACCTCATTTTGTCATGCAGGTATTGACACTAATCTCACCTCTGCTAGAAGATGTAACTGAGCTGTGTGAGGCAGGGTAATAATGTAATGTAACATGTATTTCAGTCATAGCAGTTTCAAGCAAGGACTTTGAACCCATCCACGGCACTTTTGGAAATGATGTGTTTTGTAGTATGAGCATCAATTCATTTAGTGCATTTTTTCATGTGATACCTTGTTACAGAAAGAATGGAAATCTATTTTTAATTGAAGAGTATTATCTTCTAGGCTGTGACACTATGTAGCCTGAAATCAGTTTAGTAACATTTTGAGGAATGTACTGCTTCCATATTCAGGATGAAATAATTAGCTGAACAAGCAAGGACTTTTCTTGTTAGATGCTTGTTGAGCTTACTGTTCTACCCTGAAGATTGAGGTAGTATGTTCCTTTGGGGCATCGGTAACTACCAGACTAGGGCCGGGCCATAGCTCAAGCGGCTAGTCGCTGGCTTCCCACTGCAGCAGTCTGGGTTTAATCCCGGGTCTGGTCAGGTGGGATTTGTGGTGGACAAAGTGGGGCTGGGGCAGGTTTTCTCCGAGTATTTCGGTTTCCTCTGCCAATCTCCATTCCACCAAATTCTCCATACCGTATTTACGCATGTATAGGCCGCACATTTTTTGCCAAAAATTCAAGAGGAAAACTGGGGTGCAGCTTATATTCGAAATATTCGAAATCACACTTCATTTAAAAAAAATTATATTCATAATTAGTAATACAGGGTGTAATACTCCTGAAATAATATTCCAAGAAAATTATTTTTTCTATAGTTTCTGTCTGAAAATTGTGCTGCGGCCTATACATGCGTAAATACGGTAATTATAATCACCAGGGGTGTGATACAATAGGCCAATCAGTGGCCGCGGTGCTGAGTGGACCCAGTTGGACTCCACCCCCCACTAAGCGAATTTAATAATTTTAAATTAATTTAACTACGAGACTACACTGTGTCATAGTGTAGAAGACAGTATTAGTCATAGTTTGACTTTTTTTTTCCTATGTTTGAACTCATGCAAGTGGTGAAAGTCTTCTGAAGTGAGAATGAGAGAAGGTATCACTGGTTTTTGTCTGAAGAGATGAGACATCACAAAGTAAGACATGGGCGCTGCTGTTAATAATAACTTCACTTTCTGAACAATAGGTACGAGCAACGCTGAAGTATATCCAGGACCATCCTTTCCCAGCTGTGACAGTGTTCCGAGATAACCGACCACATTACTACCGCAGGGATGAAAACAGTGGGACATGGGTCCCAATACGATACTGAGCCATTAGTCTGTACGGTTCTGGAGGCTTCTCTCTGAAACCTTTTCGGAAGGTGAAATGTGAGAAGATGAATGTATGGGCATTTCCCAGAATTTGTTTTCATATCAAGTGATAAATTCATGAACACATACATTTTGATTGAATCCAATGTGCATATTGTTAGCATGGTATTTAGTATCTTAATGAACCTGAAATGTGCAGTTGAAGTCTTGTCAGGCTGTGTGAAAGTTTGTGTTGCTATCCAGTGTTTCAGAGACTGTCCCTACATCATAGGGAGTTGATGTTAACAGCAACCCCCCGATGAGGGCAAGGGAGGTTGGGGAGTGAGAGGCTCCGAAGCATTGGATACTAACTCCGTCTTCACACAGATGATTACATGACATGACTTCATTGTATACAAGTTGCTGTGGAAGCTTTCAGTCATATAAATTCAAATGTATTTAATTATGATTGTATGTTTACAGTCATGTAAAAGAAAGATATAGGTTTAAAATTGATTTCACAGTTATATGTTGCAAATGGAATGAAATTTTATTTGTACAGAATGTGATACATGTGGTGATTATGAGTACATAAATGCTGTGTATAAAAACATGGTGCATTATGCAAGTATAATTTTAGCTCTTTTATTGGGCTTGTTCTCAAGAAATGTGAAAAGCGCCTACTAGCCTCGTCATGTCTGTCTGCCTTCATGGAACCTAAGCTCCCACTAGATAGATTTTTGGGATGGTTTATATTGGGGATCTTAATATTGTCTGTCAGTATAATTACATCTTGTTTAAAGCCATACAAAAATAACATTCACTTTATATGAAGACCCATCCTTGTTCTTGAGGTATCCAGTCATGTCTCCTGCTCCAGTGACAGGAACTCACTGGGCTTCCCATGTTCATCCCATTTTCATTTTATGCGGATACATCTGCACATGCCTCACATATTACGTGACATGAACCCGCAATATATTGTTCTGCATTGCATCCAGCTTCTATGTACACAATATTAAACAAACATGGGTGCCATTACTTAATATATGTTGTATATAACAAGTGACTCTATTTGTGTCATGATATAGAAATTTGCATTGATGGAGTGAATTCCTGTTTTAGTACAGCATTATAGAGAGAGAAGGTTATTTCAATCGCTCTTGCAGCTTTAGCATGTTTGGAATCCTATGTATCTTCCTCTCTTACAATTTGAGTGTTGAAGCAAATGAATGTTGTGATATTAAAAATATTAATAGCCAGTTGATAAGAAACCTGAGTGTTCAATCATTCTCCATGTTGTTGGTTGCTAACAAGAACAACTTAAAATGTTACGGTTACTAATGCCACACTTTGACTATTAAGTAATTAGTGTGTTGGTATGTTTGTTGGGTGAGCTTTGTTATCCAGCATACTTAAGTTAGTTGGATTAGGTCATCTCAAGTTGTTCTCACTCTTATTGGCCAGAGGTCTCTGCAGTCATGTTACTGCAGTGGCATCTAAGAGCAGAGTAGGGAACTAATTATCATTAGTGAAAGGTTCCTCTACATGCTGTAAATGTACGGCAAGTACATTTGATACCCCTGGCTGTACTTCCCTTCTAAAGGACTTTGCTGTAGATTTTAAATACCTTCAAAATCCGTTGACTGTGGTCAGATTTGAACCGATAAACTTGGGTCCATTGGTGAGCACATTACCACTAGACTAGGCAGACCTACATTGTCATACTGTCTCTCTTTAAAAAGCATGGAGCTTCTTGTTATGTCAGAATGACACAGCTACACCAATCAAAATGTAAGTGTTCGTGAGTGCTGTAGTACAAGTGAACACCATTTCTGTTTCTTTTACTCGTAAGCAGCACAGGGCGGGAGGCAGCGTAAGTTAACAGTGATGACAATCCGTTTTGCCTGATATATTTGTGATTTACTTACGTGCCAATGAGCGAGGACTGAAATGTTGACTGTTATATGCAACCAGACATATAACAGGCATGTATCAAGTTAATGACGGAAAAAATTAGGATGAGCAGTGCAAGTTTGTTGTGTTTTGATTTCATATCTAAAATGTCTTGTGTAAGAAATTATGTGATCACTTGTTACGCAATCAATATTACATATTATTAATGTTAACGATCAGTTAGTATGAGAGGCAGAAGCACATTTGTGATTGTGTCTGTATTCTGTAAGGTTACTGGAACCTTAATTGAATCAGAGTATTTGTCTCATGGGCCATTGAATGTGTGGCTCACTCTTTGACCTCGAAGATGGAGATGCATGTTCCTTCAAAACATTGGGCACTCACCCAACTGCACAGCATTATGAACCAGAAGAATGTGCTCTTCATACTCACCTCTGTGAGATCCTTAAATTTTCTTACAGTAAACCCTACAGTGATATATTTTTTTTATTTATTTTCATCAGCACTACTGTTAGTTCCTCGGAATTCTAGCTGTGGTAGAGGGGTTATAACATCTCTTGTGGAGCTGGGAGAGCAGTCTTATCAGCTTATGTCAGCGTGGGTACTACCAGTTTGGAATGTAGCGTCTTGGAGTGTGGTCAGGTGTATAATACGTTATGTTGCTTGTTAGTTGGTACCAGTCATAGTGATTGTATTATGTGGTGTTCATGTAACTATAGTGGCACACAACCTCACTATCAATTGTGCAGTATCCCTGGTCTCCGTAGGCAATGTTTTCCGCTCGGGGAGTAGCTCTGAACGTCACCACAGCAAGCGTACAGCTTCGCGTGCTCCGCAACAGCATTTACCTTTCCGCATGGCTAAAGTTACGAGGCACTAACTATACTTATATCATTAAATTTTTGATTTATTTGTGTTATATTTTTTCTTTTAGATCTATTCTTTGCTTCACTAATCTGAATTATCACTTAATCCAGATAACGCAAGATTAGTGAGGGTTTACTCTGTTTTAAAGCTTTTCATGTTCATTTTTCTGTTTTAAGTTAGGAGAAATCAGGATGACAAAAAGACTGAACTTTTGCATATTTTGAAGTATCCGTTCAGCATGCTAATGTAATGTCTTCCAACAGAGCACAGATACCATGACATACTGAGGACAGTAACTTATACTTTGATACCATTTGAAGTCTGCTAGGGTTACTGGATCTAACACAGTAGAACCAGCACTGTGTGTAAGGCAATGTGGTTATACTGAACTTCTAGTACATCTCACTGATGTGTAAATTTTTACTGTCCTGTGAGGTTTCAATACATTTTATGAACAGAGAACCCAAAACAAAATTTATCCACTATTTGTGAATCTTAAAAGTCAAGATATATCCATTGCTCCTCAAATAAGATGGAATTTAGCCATATTCATTTGTAAATGTGATACTGTTTTATATCATCATGGAACATACAAAAAAGATTTCTCTATTGCTGAATGAGAATTTGAATTTGTTAAAAGAGAATTTCTTCAATTCAGTGTTGTATAAATTTCGGAGATTTTCCTTATTGTTGCCATTATCTGTTGTAATATGTTTCAGTTTTTATGTTTTCTGATTCTGTAACCATGGCCAAAGGGCACTCCCACCCTTTGCCAGGTAAGCGAAGAATGTAAAAGAAATATTAGATTTGGAGATGTTACTTCTGTTTTCAAAGTCCTTCTAATTTGCCTGACAGGTATATTTGTGGCCAAATGGAGTGCTGGGAAAAGTCAGTGTATCATGCTCATTGGTAGATATTTTTTCTGCCTCTGATTTAGATCCTTTAGTACGCATCAGTGATACAAATGAACCTGAACACTGGAGTAGCCGAATTGTGTTCTTGTGGAGCTGTGTTCATTGCAACTAAGCACTATGACACAAGTCTCTGTTTGTTATTTTAGATGCACTATGACACGCTGCTAGATAAATTTCCTGAATTGAGTCACTTGTGTGTGATAATCATAATATTTGGGTTTGGGCTTAATATTGAAAGTTATGCAGTACTACCTGAGTTTGTGTGCATGCGCTCGCTATTTGATAGTTATGTGTGGTCAACTGCATTGTCCAGCTGTTAATTTAAGACACATTGACTGCGTCTGAGATACAATTGTTACTGTTGTCTACTTGTGAGAGTATAGAAATATCTGGAAAAGATATTTGATGATCATATCAGTCTGTATTGAACTGTATCATAACATAATATACGTACATTTTTGTTTCAACAGAAGGTGTTACACATGATGAAACTTGAATTTTGAACTGGAACTCCTGAATGAAAGTTATCCAGATTCCCACTTTTGGATGTTCATTGTGACAGAATACGTATCTGCAATTTTTGTTATTCATCACGTCATATTGGGAAAATAAGTCAATACATGCCCAGACCTGAATTTCACATTTTTAACTCTCTGCATTCTACAAACTTTTTAGGTCAGCTATGCAGACTTGGGTTCGAACTGTCACAGCCAAGGAGAGTGGCTCAGTGTCAGTCACTCAGTAAAGCATTTCTGTTTCAAGATGGCATTAAATGCTATATATTAATGTTTAGAGAAAAGAATAAGCTTTCAGGTGGCATATGTCAGTAGTCAACTGAGGGCAATCTGTTGATGTATTGTGGTTTTTTTTTTTTGTGATCAGTGGAATTTGACCCCAAGTAACTTTGGGATTTCTAGGAGCTCTCCATGGCAGGGCTTTGTACTCAAAGAAGTTGATCTGTGGAAAAAGTAGAACTCTGTGCCTTCATTATGTCACCTATAGAGAAACAAGATGTAAAGAAGTGAAAATTGTACTGACGTAAGGCCCAATGCAGAATTTGCTGATTAACTATACAGTAACAACAGAAAGTTATTGATCAGTTCAATAACTGTCAGTTGTTTGGAAGAAGTTTCTGTTCTCTTATGTTCATATAGTGTTAAATTAGCTACTTGTGCTGTATTTGATTTTCAAATTATAGTTCAAGCTTAAATTTCCACAGACTTGTTAATTTTATAAAAAAATGACCTCCATGAACTGCTTCTTTGCTTCGTGTTCAAATTAAAAGCCTCTGGATAAAGTACATACTTTGGGACCTACAGATGTGTTTATACTAAGTCCCAGACAATGAAAGTTTGCCAGAATTACTCTTAAATTCTCTCACATGATGCTTCTATTGGAGCTCAAGTTGTAAATACTTCAAGAGAAATAAACCACAATATTTTAGATACACGAGTGTCATATATATTATATTGAAAATATGTTGTGTTGTTCATGAGCAAGAGGAAAGGTATTTGCTATATATATCAGAGTTGATTGTGTAAATGAAATGTACGTCAAAGCCATTTTATATTAGTTGTGTTGTTATAATGTCTGTACTTTTTTATCTTATGTATTGAAATATTTCAAGGTGTTTATGTGGAGCAAGGTTGACTTGAAAGAATTTATCCTTCCAAGCAGAACAACTGTTACAGTGTGTTCGCAGTTCTGCAGTGGCTTATTCATAAATTACATCATATAATATTTTGAGATGACTGTTGAAGTTTTGATAGTCAGGAACTGCAATTGGTTCAGCCTATGAATGGGCCTACAGATGCATTATTTTAAATTTATTATGTTATGTCATTAATTAAAAACAGTACATATTTTAATAATAAGTGTACTTATTTTAAATTATTACTTTTATTCCTACTTTAACCCCTTCCATACAGCCTGTTACTTACACAGGTGCGTAGTGCATAATTGGACTTTTGGTTGGTGTACAATTTGTGTGATCTAGGCTTAATATGCATAAACAGTTAGTACCTTAAAAGTTCTGAGTTTTGCAACATGAAATGGATCAATTCTGTATGGTACCATGATACATATTAGAGCTATACTGTTAACTGATGGCGTTAATTGGAATTTTTACAAATTAATATTATAAACTGCCGGTCACAGCTAATCGATGTAGTGCATGTGCTGTCTTTGCTGCCTCAGAAGCTGGGATCGTGGGTTTGTATCCCACTCAGGGCATGCATATTTGGTGTTTGTGTGGGTATGTGCATTTTTCCGAGTTTGTGTACAGATAGAGGTCTTGTGATGAGCTGATTACCCGCCCAAGGAGTCTTACAAGGAGTACCTTGAAACCAGAAAAAGAAGATTAAAGATAAATTGGCTAATTTTTATTAAACGTGGAATTATTCTGATCTGTGATTTAAATGATGTACATAGGAATTTTAGTTTTAAGGTATTGTTAATACCTTTAATTTCTGTTTGTTAGCAGTGGATGTCATATTCCGAGCATTGATTTAATGTCTTAATGATTGATTTATGGCGTTTATTCTGGACTACAGTAAATGCCGTTGAAATTTTAACGGGGAATTTTGAAGCTTGAAGTCTCCTTTAAGGATGTGCATATGGAGTAAATTATAGATTAATTATTATCACCGTCCAGTGTGATCCAGTTTGTAGATATTCATTGCCTTACTAGTTTCAGCCAGCTGTGACCATCTTCAGGAACTACTATTATAAATTACATGATGCAGAGAAGTTTTTATATAAAAAGATATTTACAATTATTTGGATTCAGATGTTACTGACTCCTAACATTTAAGATCTTGAACCAATACGGTTTGTGGCCTTGTGCCTGTTCTGTGAAAACAGAAAGTTCGGGCATAATTCAGAGTCTTCAGAGGTCCTCACAGTGTTGCCGCGTTTTTATGTGGTTTGTTATGGTTCTGTATTATTGTGTTGTCTGGTTGTTTCCGTTTTGCTATGTTTTGAAGCACTTTTATATAAAAACTTCTAAGTATGTGTAACAACCTTTCTTATAGTATTTTATGGCCATGTTAATCTTATGCCTTCTGAAGAAGGTCAGCAGGCTGAAACAAGTAAAGGCAATAAAGAAAGCAGTCTTATGGGATTTGGCACCGTGTATATGTGGTGTTAACCGACGTTTCGGAGGAACGTATCGCCTCCATCTTCAGGGTAGAAGAAAAAAAAATATATAAGAATCTGCAAGCAAAGAGACCGTGAGAACCGGTGAAAGCAGACTGTGGAAAAATACACAGATATGTGAGAGCATTGAGGGAGAAGGGGGAAGGGCAAGTATGCAAGTGAAAGCAGTAGTGTGGGAGGGGTTGGGGAAGGGAGCTAGGACAAGCGTGGTTTTTGTGTAGGGGAGAGAAAAGGCGAGGTTGAGGGCTGGGCACCACCCGTGAGCTGAGGGGTGGGGGTTGTTATGT